>NW_027263610.1:37209-150277 GCF_044049455.1 Aspergillus lucknowensis | reverse complement strand
TTTACCAGGGTGACTCCGTTTACCGCGTCCTTGGAGCAATTCGAAATTCTCCTTTGTAACAATTCCTATTTCCTTCGTCCCTGCGGTAGGCCATAGTAGTCACGTGGTGGCCACGGTTTCAAACCGTGGTCTCTCCGTCGTACTCGGGGGATACGCGGTATTTTCTCGTGACGGTGATTGTTGTCTGTGTGGGCGTGTGGTCCGTGGGTCATATTCTCGTAGCGTTGTTTGTCCTTGTCTCGGAGTCGGGCAGTGCTCAGGTTCGTTGGTTTGTTGTCAAGGTTGGATTTAAATCCAAAGTGGCTCCCTAGCCTTGACTTTCTGCCTTGTGACTCCGCTCTGCTGACTGTAGGCTGAGGGTTCATAACACTAAGACTAGTAAGATTCTAGTCAAGAAAACTAATAAGACTAGAAATAAATTATAATATTTATGATAAAGAACTACTAGCTATTATAATAGTATTTAAATATTAGAAAGTCTACTTGCAAGGAGCAAGACATACTATTACTATAAAATCTAACTATAAGAATCTTACCTACTTTATAATAACTAAAGAGTTAATAAGAAGACAGGCAAGATAGACCAAACTACTTTTATAGTATAATTACAAGATTAAGTACTGCAAGGGCATGGAAAATAGCCAAGCTAATACCCTTAGCAAATAACCAGATTACAAGGACAAGACTAGGGAACCTTGACTAGCAATCTTGAAAAGGAACAAGGACAGGACACTTGGAAATAATCCTATAATCCTAGCAGCTATTATATAATTGTTAGGGACCATGATTAATATAATTAAGGAAGCTATAAAGAAGGACAAGTTAATATAACAAGTCCTTGTGTCCATGCTAGAAGCGCTAGAAAAGGATAGGATCCTTTAAATTAAAGGACTTATCTATATTCTACTAATACTTGTTCTACAAGTTATTAAGGAATATTATGATATACTAGTATACAGATATTTTGGTATAGACTAAACATGTAAATATATTAGATATAACTACTACTTCTAGAACATAAGAAAGAGGGTTAAAAGCTATATTAATAATTATAAAGTATATTTATAGGACAAACCAAAACAGCATGTACTATATAGGAAATTATAAAACCTAGAGATTCTATAATAACTATAGGAATAGATTATAGTTGACTTTATTAGACTATTGCTAGAAGTATAACAAGAAAAGGAAAATTATAATTATCTTGTGGTAATCTTAGACTAACTAACAAAGTATATCTACTTGGAACTAACATGAACAACTATAATAGCAAAAAAGATGGCAACTACCTTTATTAATATAGTTATTATAAATTATGGAATACTAAAATATATTATATTAGACCAAGACAAGTTATTTATATCCAAATTTTGGAAATTAGTAACTAATATTATAGGGATTAAACTATGCATGACTACCATATATAGACTATAATTAAATAAATAAACTAAAAGGGTTAACTAAACAATTAAGTAATATTTGTGATACTACATAAACTATATATAGGATAACTAGGAAGAATAATTACCTATAGCCTAGTTCACCTATAATAACTTAATCCATAGTATAACAGGAATAACACCTTTTAAAATAAATTATAGATATTACCCAAACTTACATGATAAACTAATCTAAAAAAAACTAGTTGCAGAAAAAGCCAACTACTTTATATAAAAACTTAAAGAAATCTAGACACAACTTACCCAGGATCTTAAGTTTATTAATCTTAAAATAAAGCTTTACTATAATAAAGGGTGCCAGGAGGTACTAGATTTTAAAAAGGGAGGAAAAGTGTTCCTACTTTATAGAAACATTAAAACCAAATAACCAAGTCAGAAACTTAACCATGTACAAATTAGACCTTTTAAAATTGACAAAAAATTGGGACCAGTCAACTATTAATTAAAGCTACCTAAATCTATAAAGAAGATATACCTAGTATTTTACGTATTGCTATTAGAACCAGCACCCAAGAACGCTAAAATTGCTAACAATATTAAAATTAAAGAAAAAGAACAGGAGTATAAAGTTAAAAAGATCCTGGACTACTAGAAGGTTAGTAGATAATCATAATACCTTATGTAATAGAAAGGATACAATACCTTAGAAAACACTTGGGAGCCTATCAAGAACTTGACAGGCTATGCCTAGAAGGTCTAGAAATACCACTAGCAGTATCTAGCATGGAAAAGTCAATATTCTACTAGAAGAATAGAGACCTAATTATCTAAGTTAGACTAGGATTATCTAATATAGCAGCAAGTTAAGTAGTGGCCTTATACTTGTTGGCAAGGCACTCTAGCTCTTGGAGATCCTTAGCAGTTAAAAGATCCTCCTTATCTAACTAATTTATTATAGTTATATCATGATCTAATATCCTTAACCCATGCTCTCTAAGAAACCTCTCTTGTTTTTATAATTAAAGGATCTTGGATATAGCCTCTTATATTTTTTAAGAGTGTTCTAGCTATAAGCACTAGGCCTTCTCTAAATTAGCAAATATTTTTGCTTAATCTTGTTCAAGATTATTCCACTACTTTTTAGTATAAAATTATCTTTTATATTTCCAACCATGACAAGTACATGATATATAATTTTAATTTTTTAAATCTATTATACAAACCATACTATACAAGAAACAATATTCACAAGGGTTATTAACAAGGACACTATTAGCAGAAATCTGTTTGGATTAATAAAGATAATTAGCAAGGTAATTCTGCTTAGGAGGCATAGTAAACTATTATAAAGAAAATTTAAGAAAACAAGAGACTTACCAAGATAACAGGAAAATCTATACTATTTATATTTTTATGGACAAAAACTAAAAAAAGGGAAGATAGTGTTATAAACCCTTAGCCTATAGTTAGCAGAATAGAATCATAAGACAGAAAGTCAAGGCTAGGAAGCCTTGGGCCACAGACTAGCTACCAAGGGCCACTTTGGATTTAAATCTAACCTTGATAATAAACCAATAAACCTAAGTATTGCCTAACTCTAAAATAAGGACAAGCAATACTACAAGAATATAACCCATAGACTATATACCTATATAAATAATAGTTACTATTATAAGGAAATACTATATATCCTTCAAGTATAATAGAGAGACTATAGTTTAGAATTATGGCTACCATATAACTATTATAGCCTACTACAAGGATAAAGAAAATAGGAATTGTTACAAGGAAGAATTTTAAATTACTCCAAGAATATAGTAAATAAAGTTACCCTAGTAAAAGACCATATAGCTATATACTATCTAGTATACTATCTTAAGGATAGGAAAATAGTATACAGGACCTGGCAACCTGATTAGATATACTATCTAGTATACTATCTTAAGGGTAGGAAAATAGTAGGAACTTGGGAATATTTAAAGATACTTATTACTACTATATCTAGCTTTCCTATCTTTGTAATTAATATTACTATTATTCTAGAGTAACCTGTTCTAAGGATTTTTACAAAATAACTTGTCTAGTACTTACTCTATAGGCTATAGTATATATACTATAAGCTAGCCCTGCCCTTTTACTTTAACTTCTACCCAACCATAACAGGTCCTTATACTTGTTGGACATGATTATACCAGGTAAGACAAGTCAATCCAAATCCTTTGGAAGTCCCGTGTGAGAGCCCGGGGTTAGAAGCGCACAAGAGGTCGTCGCTTTGATAACATTATACTAGTAAGGGATTATATCTCCTTTATTAGCTTTCTCTTCTTCTATCTAAGCTCAAGAACTTTAGAGTTTTGGTAAATAAAGCATTTCTATATATCTGTAAGATTGGTCAGAGCTTGAGGGTCCTCTTTCTAAGCATGCTTCTAGCAACCTGGAGGAGACTTTTCTAAGATAGTTAGAGTAGGACCACATGCTAAAGATCCTAGTTAATAAACTATAATTAGTAGTGCCTTTTAAAAACCTTGTTACCTAACTAGCCAAGTACTCTTTATTACTCCTGACTAGTAAAGTTTCCTATAAATAGTAGTTAGATAGAGTATAAGAAGAGATGTGTCCTTAATGCAGATAGTTACTCTCTATTAAAATAGGTTTAATTACAGGGAATATACAATTAACCTTGTTTATAGTCTAATAGCAGTAGTTATAATAACTAATATTATCCTTGAACCTTGCATCTTAGCCTAGCTCTTAGAATACTTGTTAACTAGAATCATATATTATTAATAAAGACTTATAAAGTTTGTAGCCATATATAATATGCTCAAGATATTAAAGGAGAGGAGTGTCCAGCTTCTCCAGCTTCTATTAGAGGGGAAGAGATTAACTATACTTTGGAACCTGGAGGCACTAGATAAGCTCTAGGGTTAATATAGTATTAAGAAAGGCCCTATTATAGAAGGCTAATAAGATGATCTGGTTAATTAGGTAGTATGCTAGTTGGTAATTACTATACATGAAGAATTTTGTTCTATAAGGGGAAAAAGATAGGATTAGATAGGTTTGTAATACTAGATAAAGATGCCCTTATCTATTAGCGCCTTCTAGCCAACCTTTAAGATTATAGAACTTGATAATAGCATATAAAATATCGCGCTTACTATCTAGGTCCTTGAGATAAAAGAGCTTAATATTATGGTAGTAGACTAATGCTAGAAGATTATCTATTAATATATATTTAGAAAGGTTGCTCTAGAAAGTCTTATTTTTTTTATATTTGCCCTATAGCATGCCTGCTAGAAATACTTTCTATAAAAAGAGTATACCTGGTTAAGTTCTAGTAATAGCAGACTAGAGCTAGATTATAGCAAATTAAATAATTATACTCCTATGGTAGAAATGCTTTGAATATACCTAATAATAGTGGTAGGTAATATAGAAGACATTTATATCTAATATATTCTTATTCTTTATTTATCTAGATATCTTGTACTTGGTAGGGAGTACATGTTCAAGGAACTATTGTTCTTATTAGCCCTCTATCTATAAAGTCTAAGAAAACTTAGTATACTTGTTATATCTATTTATAAATATTACTATTTATATAGTACCAGGTAAATAGACTAAAATATTGATAAAGGTGTTGCTAGTATTTATTATATAACTAAAGAAGTTTCTTTTATAAAGTCTTGTATATCTAATCAAAGAAGTTTATATAGATAGCTTGATCCTCTAAGAGCAGGTACTTGATATAGTCCTTGTTTAACTAGATATAATACCTATTATATATTAATTTTTTACTATTAAATTAATATCTAGTAATATACTTACTTCTCCTAATATTATTTAATAACAGCAAGACCTTCCAGGGTCTTGGGCTTAAAGTTTAGGGGAAGCTATCTAAGACTATAAAAATATTCTAGTCTAGCTCGAGTCTCCTTATAGAAAATAGGATTAGTCTAGAATTAGTATTTGCTAGGTTAAGCTAGGAGGACTAGAGAAGGCATCATAAAGGCAGTCAGATAGAAATATTATAGAAAGGGGTCTAGAAATGATTAGCTTCAGGATAGGACCGAGATTGTTAGGCAGAGGAGGTGGGAGACCAGGAATAGGCCATAGAGGAACAAAGAAGTAGGGAAAATGTAGCATTTTATAGAGCGCTTGACCAGACTAGTTAGCTCTAGGGCAGCTAGATCTCACCGCGAAGGAGGCCATTTTTGATATTGATTTAGTCGTGAGTTGAGAGGTACTGAAGCTCGCTGAGGTCCAGCGTTTAGTGTTCAGCCCAGGACGAGACTAGAATGCTTGGTGGGTGTAGAATAGTGGTGCAAAGCACGTGGGGAGGTTAAAATGGTGACTCACCGCCTTGAGAGTTACGGGTGGAAATGCGGCTGTTTATGGCCTCAGTAGGTGTCATTTTCGGCGTTAATTTCACAGGTCCTCACATTCTAGTTGTAAACTCTTTTATAGCAGTCTGACAGCCATATTTGGGTTAGTGACTCTTCTTGTCCTCCATCCACACTGCCATATGACGAGGATATAGCAAGGCCAACCTTTTGGAATTGTTGTAAGTATTTCATTTCTTCTCCTGCTATGGGAAGAAAGGGCCGGTGAGAATACTGGATACGAAGCTTTTCCTCCATGGCCAAACGTCCTTGACCTCCAGTTCAAGGATCTGATTCGGGGCTTCGCAAATCTTGATCCTGCCAAACGACTTTCTGCGCGTCAGGCTTGGGAAGTCTAATTTTTCGAAAAGTCCCAGCATACCCCTTTGTTCTCCTTCTGTGGAGAAACACATATACACCCCCATAAAAGCAGCGGCATCCGAACTAGGAAGTCACGCTGTGACCTGTGAAGAACACTTCGTAGATGTACTGCTTGCATTGTATGGAGTGATGTCTACTTCTGGCGGGTATCCGGGCAGAAATATCCGTTCATGAATATCAATAATCATAACCAAACACCGAGTAAACAGAAGACAATACATGGTATGAAATAATATTCTATAATCCCGCAATCCCACAATCAAGCCAAAAACCCCGTCCTCTTCCACCCATCAACATACGACCGCGCCACATCCGCTGAAACGGGACCCTGCGCTGCCAGTGTAGCCGAATGTTCCCTCGCCAACGTAGTATCAAGAATCAAGCCGCCACAGGACATGCGCTCGAAGTTCGAGTCGAGGAAGTCGATGAGCCGCGCAGCCGGGTTATCCGTCTCCATCTGCAGCGGCGAGCGACGGACGAGCTTTACCCACTCTGCGAAGGGGATAATGCGGTCCTTTGGGATGTCGAGGGCGTCACACAGCGTAGCGGACATCTCCTTCCACGGCTGGCCGACGGGGTTGTCGATGTGGTACACCGGGTAGGCTGCGTGGGCGCTGTCGTCGAGGTGCAGGAGGTCGACCATTGTGCCTGCGACGTCGTTGACGGGGACCCATTGGAGGATTCCGTCGAAGTCAGGCCAGGAACGGAGGGCTTGGGCGGACTTTACGAGGAAGGGGAAATGCTCGAGGGGGTTCCAGATGCCGCTTGTTCGGGAGCCAGTGATTTGGCCGGGGCGGATGACCATGGCGCGGAAGGTCTCCGGATTCTTATGGAGAGTCTCGTCAAGCATGCGCTCGCAGACCCATTTGGCCTCGCAGTAGCCGTTGTCTATTGTGGCGCCGAGCCGCATGCGCTCCTCGGGCACGCGTGTGTGGCCGGAGTGGCCGACGACACCGATGGAGGAGACGAATTGGAAGCCGATGCGGGGCTTATCCGGGCGGGAGCCGGCGGCACTGGCGAGGTCGAGGAGGTTCCGGAGCGTCTGGAACTGGGGCTCGAAGGAGGAGAGGGGGCGCTTCGTGCTCATTGGCCAGGCGTTGTGAATGATATGCGTGACGTTCTCGACGAGCCAGGTGTATTCGCTTGCAGGGAGGCCGAGCTGGGGCTGGGACGCTGTAGTTTGGAATACGCGCAGCTTTTGGAGGGCATCCGAGGAGATCTCGATTCCTCGTTTTGAGAAGGCTTCATCCTGGCGTGTCTCTGCTGCTGTGCCTGTGCGACGGTTGATACAGATGACGGACTGCACGGTAGGGTTCTCGGCCAGGTTGGCAACGATATGGGAACCTAGACTGCCTGTGGCACCTGTGACAACGACCACAGCTTTGCCACTCTCACTTTCCTTCTGCTTCTCATTTGATGGCGTCACAGAAAAGCCGGCAGTGTACGCGGCCACATATTCCTCTGCCTCCTTCTCGACAGCCTCGACATCTCGCAGCACAGCCTGCCCTTCAGCTTGGGTAGTAGGCTTCGGCAACCGCTCCAGCTGCCCTCCAGAAGCCGTCGCAAGAATCAGCTTCTCAAAATTGTGCTCGGGCAGCGTGCCATCCGTCCAGTCCACATGCCCGAAGCCGGCAGCGTGCAGGTCTCTCTCCCACACCTCTGGCGGCGCAATGGCATGCGGTCGTCCGTCATCAAATAGCCACCACCCCTCCAGAAGACCGAAGATGACATCAATCCAGGGCAGTGACTCAACCATTTCCAGGACCATCAGGAATCCGTCGTCGCGGAGTGCCACGCGGACCTGCTCTGCCGATGCCTTGAGACTATGCGTCGCGTGGATGGCGTTGCTGGCGATGACAATGTGCTGGCCGCGTAATTCTGGAGTGGGCTCCTTCTCAATATTGTGCACGGCAAACCGCATGAAGGGGTACTTTGCGCCGAACGTGCGGCGGGCATTGGCCACCATCGAGGGCGAGAGGTCAGTGAAGGTGTATTCGACGGGAATGTCCAGGGAGGCGAGGAAGGGGGCGAGCACAATGGTTGTACCGCCGGTACCGGCGCCCATTTCGAGAATCTTGAGCGGGTTCTCTTGCGTGATATCAGAGAGCTTCCGATCAACGAGACGTCCAATCACGTCACGCATGTTGGCGTAGTGCACCCGGTTGAGGGTGTAGTCGCAGTACAAACCCTTGACAAGCTCACGGCCTTCAGGAGAACCGAAGATAACACGGATACCATCGGTTTTCCCACTGAGAACGTCTGCGAGACGGAGGCCGGCGTAGTGAGTGAGAAGGTTGGCCACGGTGAGTTCGGGGTAGGTCTGCAGGAGTTCCTGGAGGATGACGTTGCTGGTCTGCTTAGGGAGAGGAATGCTTGTGCGGGTGATCTCGCCGGTGAAGGGATCGATATTGACCAGTCGAGCCACTTGTTCGAGAAACTGATACACGAATTCCATCATACGGCCATGCTGCGGCAGGAAGGGAACCCTAGGAAGCACCTGTCCCTCCGTTGCCGTGCGTAAAGGCCAACCCAGCTGCTCCATCGCGTCGATAACGAGGGCCGTGCACATGCGGTTAGAAGCAGCGACGGACTGGTCGAAGTTCTTCATTCCGTGGTTCCGGATGGCTTGGTCTGCGAGCATCTTGACGTCCCCAAAGCTGCCAAGAATGTCGGATTGAGAGAGCGAGAGGTTACTGACGGCGGGCGCCGAGCTGATAGCTTCCTTTGGCTTCGCCGGAGGGTCGACCTGTGAGGGTGGTGGTGAAGTATCCTGACTGGTTTCTGAGGCTGAGTCCTCACCCGGCGTGAAGACACCGTCGGACGAAGTTTGGCTGTCGTCGTCGTCATTATCGGCGTCGGTGTTTGAAGCAGGGCCGTAGAGAGAATCAGAGATGACCACGACAAATTTGCGCAGACTCGTCGCGTCCATTAAGGCTTCTTGGTCCAGTGTACACTTGAAGACGGTTTCGACTTCGCGCGCGACTTCCATGCCCATCAACGAGTCAATGCCAAAGTCAGCAAGCTCCGAGTCAAGCGTGATCTCGTCTGCCTCAATGCCCGAAATGTTGGCCACGAGTTTGCGGACATCGTCCGTGATATCTGGCCGGTCATTCTTTGACTTGGGCTTCTTCGTCTTGCTTGCCGTATCTCCGCCTGTGGGGAGCTCATGGGAGGGTGGAGACACTGCCGGGCTCTCGATAGTCAAGCTGGTCGCTTTGGAAGACTCATCGGCCCTGGATTTACTCCCCTTCACCAGCATGGTCTCGTCGGTTGTCAACCGATTGAGCAGTTTGCTCATCGACATCTTGGCCACGCGCGCATAGTGAATGCCCAACACAATATCTGTTAGTGTCCCGCTGACAGGATCGAAGATGAAAAGGTCAGTCAAAAAGACCTTATCTGACTGGCGACGGTGATGCGCAAGGACGTGGCAGACATCCGGCCTCTTCTGCTGGCGAGTAATGCGGGGCGAACGCATCATCATCTCAATACCCGTCGCGATATACATGTCTCCCGCAGGACGATCCGTCATGCAGTTGACGAACAGCCCGCCGACCTGACAGATACCGTCGATCAAGGCGACGTCCAGCCATGTCTCGCTGCTATGCTTCCGCGTAACGCGGCCGGCGCTTTCGTCTCCCCGGCCGACGACGCGCTGCAGCCCGCGGAAGATATCGCCGTAGTCGACGACGTCGCTGAAGGCACGGTAGACGTTGCGTCCTTGGATGATCTCCACCTCGTCGCTGGCGCTGGAGTCGTTGGCGAGGTCTAGGAGACCGGTGCATTGCTTGTGCGTGACGAGCCATTCGTAGCGTGCGAACTCGGCCTGGTATGCGGCCTCATCGGGCGAGCGAATGCGAATGCGTCCTTCGGCGTGTACGGTCGCTCCCTCCTTCGAGTTCGAGCTGGAGCTCGAGCTAATTATCTTCCAGGACCAGACAGTCTGGCTATCATCAAGAGCAGCAAGCTCTAGCCAGGCTGAGCGCGCATTATCAGCGCAGATAGGTACCTGATTGACCATGTCACACACGACGGGGAGTAGACCCTTCGACACCCACTCGGGCCGGAGGCTAAACAGGGCTTCAATGGCTATGTCTATTTCTAGTGTGGCAGGACAGATCGGTGCGGTCTGAGCGATAACGTGCGGCTTCAGATACTTCTGGTAGCGCTCCGTGCTGGTATTGATGCGGAAGAGAGCGTTACTCTGCTTACCCTTTCGGTCCTCGTCCTGGTAACCGACGAAGGTGAAGATGCCAGGTTCTGCTGCGCTGCCTGTTGTGGAGGCCGTCAAACCGGCCGCAGCAATAGCAAGAGACGGACGCTTGAGCTCGAGCCAGTGTCGCGACTTGTCGAATTGGTATGGGGGTAGGAGGAGGGAAGCATACTCGGCAGTCTGACGAGCGTGGTGCGCCCAGAAAGAGACTTGAAGGCCGTGCTTCCAGAGCGAAACAGTGGCATCAGTAAGTCCATCAAGACCCTTATCGTTGGTAAGCGATAGGGCCTGGAAGTGATGTCCAGGGGATGCACTGTTCCCAAGCGCGCGGCTCGCCATGAGAGTGATGGTAGAACTGGACCCAGCCTCCAGCCAGATGGCGGACGGATGCTCCTGGGCGAGGCGCTGAACGGCGTGATTGAAGAAGACGGGCCGCCTCATGTGGTCGGCGACGAACTGCGCAGTGAGCTTTCCATTGAACCTGGTCTCGGTAGCACGCTCGAGGGGGATGACGGGTTCTTGGAAGGAAACGGTTCGACCAACTTCCTCGAGCTTCGGGCGCAGGGGCTCGACGAGGGTCGAATGGAAGGCATTTGTGACATTTAGCTTCTTGTTGCGGACAGTAGGGCACTGCTTGGGAATCGTGTCGATGACTGCTTGGATGGCCTCACTCGATCCAGCAAGAGTGAAGCTGCGAGGGCCATTATAGCAGGCAATGCTGGCAGGATACTCACCACCGTAAACCTTATTAGCCGTCTCCAGAAGCTCGTGGATAACCGAATCGTCCGCCTCGACGGCCATCATGGCACCGGAGTCATCGCCCCAGGCGTCGCGCACCAGCTGCGCTCGGCCGGTGACAAGACGGATGGTATCTGGCAGGCTCAGGACGCCAGAGACACACAAGGCCGTGATTTCACCGAAGCTGTGGCCTACCACGGAAACGATCTTGCGAGTAGATATGCCTGAGTCTATCCAGCTCTGCGCACAGGCATACTGGAAGCAGAACAGAATTGTTTGCAGCTGAAGAGGGTCCACGAGCGGAGTGCGAGAGAAGATATCAGGGTAGATACTCTTCAGACCGAGTGACTGCACGACAGCATCACACTGGTCGAGATGATGGCGCAAGAGCGGCATACTCTCATACAAGTTGCGGTCCAAGCCCACGAAGGTCGAGACTTGACCCCCAAAGCAAAGAATCACAGGGGGCTCGGCCTTAACGGCGGCAACTCCACTGTCGGCTGGAGATGCAGCAGCGCGATTGAGCTTGTCAGTCAAATCCGCAACAGAGCGGGCACTGAAGATCAATCCCTGCGGCAGGGTGCGGTTGGACTTCTTGTTGACGTTGAACGAGACATCGGCCAAAAGTGGCGGCGTAGACCGGGAATTCAGGTACTCCTTCAACTTGGCAGCATAAGCACCGATACTACGTGCATCGTATCCAGTAATCCAGAAGGGGAACGACACCGGATTCGTATTCCTCCGAATGGGTGCAGAAGCCTGGCCCTGGGGGCTGTACGGCGACTGAGTCACGATCATCGAAGCGTTGGACCCGGAGGCACCGTAGTTGTTGATTAGGGCGGCCTTGTACTCTGCCGTCCACGGCTGCAGCGACGTTGAGACCCTGATCAGATCCGTGGCTTTGATGTGGTGGCTCATCTTGGTGAAACTAGCTTGTGGCGGGATGAAGCCTTCCTGCATCATGACGAGCACCTTCGCCAGAGAGACGATGCCCGATGCGCCCTCTGCGTGGCCGACATGTCCCTTTGCCGATCCCACAATCACGGGCTGCGTGCGATCTCCCAAGGCGAGGCGCACACTTTCATACTCCGCGGGATCACCTACGGGTGTCCCTGTGCCGTGGGCTTCAACCACTGAGATATCATCCGGGGTAAGGTTGGCTTTGTGCAAGACGTCGCCAAACAGCTGCGAGAGGGAGGGAGAATTGGGCACGAAGATCGGAGTACAATTCTGGTTCTGGTAGACCGCAGAGCTGGCGATAGTCCCCAGAATTGGGTTGCCGTCTCTAACAGCATCAGACATGCGCTTGAGGAAGACACAGCCAATGGCCTCGGCCCGGCAATAGCCATCTGCAAGCTCGTCAAACGGCTTGCACTGGCCGGTGGGACTCAAAAAGGTTGCCCCGGCCAGATTCTGGAACCACAGTGGGTTGGTCATCGTTGAGACACCCCCAGCTAGGGCTGCATTGCACTCGCCGGAGAGGAGGTTGGTGCAGGCAGTGTGGAGAGCCACCGTCGATGCAGAACACGCCGTGTCGAACATCATTGCCGGTCCTGTCCAGCCGAAGAAATGAGACACTTTCCCGGCAATAAAACTGCGCAGGTTGCCCGTCGCTGTGAAGGCGTTGGCCGGATGACAGGCGACATGATGCTCGTAGTCCCCAGTGCACCCACCCACATACACACCAACGTGCTGCCTGTCAAGAGAGCTACCAGGCCGACATGGCTTGCCGTCATTGGCGGCCGCTTGGACTTCTGAGAAGTAGCCCGACTGCTCGACTGCCTGGTAGGCCGCCTGCAGGTACAGCCGCTGTTGGGGGTCCATAGTCGATGATTCCCTGGGGCTGCGTTTGAAGAATTTGTGATCGAAGGCGTCAGAGTCACGGATGAAATTTCCGTACCACTTCCGAGACGGGTCCCAGTCGCCCTGGCGCCAGAGCGTCTCGAAGTTGAGGCGCTCCGGGGTGATTAGTTCGTGTTGCGACTCCCCTGTCTGCAGCATCCGGGTAAATTCGTCCGCGTCATCGGCTCCAGCGACTTTGATTGACAGACCGACAACCGCAATTGCATTGGTGTCAATAACGGGCTGGTATGGTGGTACCTTTGGAGACGCCTCGTCCAAATCGGCGAAGTGAAGCAAACGAGAAGACAAGCGCGGGACGAGAGATGGCGGGACAAATCGACCAGGGCCGAACGACACTGCAGATACGTTCTCGCCTGTTTCAAGGCACTGGGAGATGGTGCGATGCCAGTTGCACTGCTCGAGCAGGATAGATCGGATGGCGATTTCATGGAGTTTGCCGGCGCTGAGGCGTTCCCCACCTGCCGCGTTGGTATATGTAGGTAGTGAAGCTGCCGACGCGTCGGGGAACTGCAGGTCTGGCCGGCTCTGAACGAGCTCGACGAGAGACATAGTGTGCTGCTCAGCCTGAGGACTGTGGAAGTTGCCGCGCAGTCCGACTTGTGCGACGGTGATTCCAGCTGCCCGCAGCTGTTCGACGACACTCGCCGCCGTTCGCTCCACAGTCGTCACGGTGGCGCGGGTTTCATCATAGAGAACGGAGATGTAGGCGTCTGGAGAGAAATCGTTTAGAATTGCCGTCATCTTCGCTGACTGCTCCGGACTCTGCCATGACGTCGCGTAGGATTTGAATAAGCCCTGGCCGAGTTGATGGTTGGACGCCTCCTGTGCATCGATTAGGGCTCCTATCAACATCGCCAGACGGACTGCGACAGCCCCATACCGCTCTAATTCGCCTTGTGAGCTGGCACTGGCAACTGCAAACGCACTCAAAAGACCTGTACAGAACCCCAGCGTCTCCGCCTGTTCCGTATGCTTCTTTAGAAAGTCTGTCTGAAGGTCCGGCTCCGTCGAGCGAGCGCCCCCGTGCGACCACTGATTCCACTGCAGATATCGCCAATACTGCAGCAACTGCCCAATGACAACCAGTGGGGTGAGGACAATGCTTGGTAATGTATCAGTCTCTGGAGCGTCGTCTAGGCTCCCTTGCAGCCATGTCCCCAGCTGCCCGAGATGTGTCGGGCCAGGAACTGCGGCTGCAACTTCTGGCAGTTTCTGGGAAAGAGCATCCCAGTACTTTGGAAGGCCCGCTACCGTGTTGAGCATCCATTGTCTGACCGAGTCGTTTGGAACTGTGTGTTGGAGCTTAGACAAGGACTGGCGGTTGAAAGAAAGAGCCTGGGGCCCGAAGAGGAGGAGGGTAGGACGGGGCCTGGAGGCATCGCTTTGCGCAACACTCGCCATTGTTTGACAATGTGTAATGCGCATGAAGGGGTCAAGATTTATGCTGTGTTTAACAAGAGAGCGACTAGAGAGACAAAGGCTGCCCGGCCGCGGCTGTTGAAGGACTCTTCAAAGGGCTGGTGACAGTCAACCAGCCGAAATCAACAATCAAGGAGAAATCCGTCACGATGTCGCATCTTCACTGCCTCTGACGAAGGTCCCTGATAGGAGCTGCAGAAGTTAGTCCGAACGGGGCCGGGTCTTCGGCGAGTGCAGCGGGTTTGGCAGCTTCGTGTCGGCATGGTCTGTTGCCGTGGCCGGATTTGCCCATTTCGGATCCTCTGCAGCTTCGAAGCTTCGTCTGATTGCCTCCAGCGGCTCCCTTAGCGTGCCTTTGCCTTGGGAGGAAGTCAGGACGGGAAAAGTGGGCGCGTTGATCCGCCCATTGCGCCGTGGTGGGATGAGAAAGTCCGATCTCAGCGGTGGCGTTGTCCTCTTGAGGCTGACTGCGGAGCCCTGGCGTCTTTCACCGGCTCTGAGATGGCAAATGGACAAGTGCTGTGTGGTGTTTGGTTGTTGAAGTTCCCGCAGGGTGGACCCAATATTGGGCAAGACCACCTCAATTCGGGCCATGGTCTCCAACGCAGAGGTGGAGGAAGGGTTTGGGTGACACAAGGATCTGTGGACGGGTTGGATCGAGACTTTCGAATCGAGGTCTTCTTCATTGTGTCTCCGAACAGGATGTCCAAATCATGTCAAATGCCCGACATGCTTACGTTGGTTTCACGACTGACCCGATCAGCACCTTGAGTAACGTGAACGATTTTTTTTCGCCGAGCCACGACAAAATCATGCCAACACCCAGCTGTCATCACAAAAGTAATACGAGTCCGAGGCGAGGACATTTTTTCAATGTATAATTCCATTGGCCTGGTCAAAAAAAGGCTTTTATTGGCTGGCTCGCTGGATAGTGCTGAACACATCACTACTTCGAGCAGAACAACAGGTTGTACACAGTAAGTACTAGTACAGTACTAGTACGGTACTAGTACTAACCTTGTCGTCGGGCTCGGAGGATCACAGAACGACCCGTGGGCTGGCATGTCCATGTCAACAAGAAACAAAAGCTCGACAAGTCAGGATGTCCGAAAAAAATAACCTTTTTCTACTTTTTGAGGGTCCTACACGAAAGTTGGGACGGGAATTCTCAAGGTCTGCAGGCATGATACCAAATCTCTTCAGTTGTCGACCAGGAGAAGTTCGAAAGCTCCCAATTGGGACAATGGTGGGTCACGGGAGACGCTAAGCCCAAGACAGCCTCGCCAACACAACACGGGCACCTCCAGCACCTCCTGCACCTCCTGCACCAACACGAAGAGCAGCTCAGGACGCTCGCATCTTCATCGGCCAACACCCAAGCCACCGCTTCAATGACCACCCGAAAGCCTGCCAGGCTGAGTGGGTTTTTCTCCTGCTCTCTGCGAACCGTGTTGTACCTGCAGATCGATCAGCCTGATCATCCGTTTCCTCATTCGGTCCTCGGTTCGAAGGGGGGGCTTACACTGTGAGTGAACCTGGCGGACCATCTCCTCCACACTAAAGTCCCAGATCTTCTTCGTACGTGCCTCGATCTCTGCCTTACACCTGAGCGGGTCGCTCCCGGATCCAGAGTAGGCCCACTGGTAGATATCGCCAGTCTCCCGAGCGCTGCGAACCTGCCACTGTGAACGCTCATAGCACACTGCATTGTACACCTCAAATGCGACCTTGATCGCCGCGAATTTCAAACTAGGATGGAACCGTTTAGCCCCTTGGAGGTTCGTTCGCGCAGTCTCGAGCGCTGTGACGATTGCCAGACAGTCCTCAACCCCCATTCCCGCACCAGCGCCGTGGTGCGGACTGCTGGCGTGAGCAGCATCTCCGGCTAAACACACTCGGCCCCTGCAATATTCGGTCGCTGGGTCCTCGTACATGTCATAGAGCGCCCATTTGGTAAGACTCTCGGGCAGAAGGTCAATCATCTCCCGAGCAGGGGGGCTCCAGTCTGCGAAGGCGTCGACCACTTCCTGCCGAGTAGCAGGCGCAGTGAGTCTCTTCGGGTCGGGCCAAGGTTTTGGGTCTGTGACAAACACGGCCAGATTTGTGAGCGTAAAATTGGCCAGCTAAGTCCTCCTGTGAGCCAAGTGCTGTTCGTTGAGTAGGAGAAGTTTGCGCCTACAGGATAAGTCATGATATGCGCCTTTGGGCCCATTTGAAGGCACTGATTTCTGCCTCTGTCTTCGCCCAGGGCCGCGATAGCAGCTGTAATTGGCACTACAGCACGATAGGCGACTTTGTGAGAGTATCTTGGGTACGAGGCGGGATTCGATTCCCCCAACATGAGCTGTCTGGTTCGCGAGCGCAGCCCGTCGCAGCCGATAACTACTCAATGAGCCTCCTCGCAGTTGGAATGGAATCAAAGGGTACACACCTGCGTCTGCTTGTGCCTCACTGCCGTCTCCAAACCGGAGGACCACCTTAGTCTTCGTCTCGTCGTCGGTATAACTCTCCAAACATTTACCAAACTTAAGCACTCCCTCTGGTAGCTCGCCATTCAACTCTTCCAAAAAAGCCGCGCGCAGACACGTCCAATACCCCATGTCGTACGTCGACATCTGAAAGAGCAGAGACTCCGGCGCCTGGGCTTGCTCTTTGCTCTCTGGATGGAACCCGTCCCAGTATCGATTCTGCGGGTGTTCGTTTGGGCTGCCGACTCGCTCGAACGCTGCGATGATGCGAGGGCTCAGGCGCCGCATACAGTCCTGTGCGACGGCCGTGAAGGCCATTCCTGCCCCTATTTCAGGCAGCGTGTTCGCGCGCTCGTAGACGGTAACTCGCACTCCGCGGTGGATGAGGCCCAGGGCCATGATCGTGCCGATAAGACCACCCCCAATGATTGCAATCTCCAAGGGTTCCGTCCGGCCATCGTTCTCGCCGAGGCTCGTCGTGCTGCTTGAGAACGTGCTCTTCATCACTGTGGTGGCGACGATGGTCAGAATCGTTTCCAGTTCATGAAAGCTCTGTTATCGGCCCTTGCCCATGAATGTATGCTCTCCTCGACGTGAGGCACATTCAGCTGCGATTGACTTTCCAGACCGCACCCGTTGCCTTGGTCGCTTTGCTCGGGCTTACTTTTACGAGGTCCTGCAGCCTGTGGATCGACACGGCGATCGCGTGTCGATCGTAAGCTGCAGGACCTCGAGGTAAGGGGACGCTGCAGAGCCAAGCAAGCCACCATTCCCAATAACTCCGCTAGCTTTCGCCCAGTCACGGAGTAATAGGATACTCCGTCGTTGATTGACGTGTCTCCCCCGGTCCCCAGCGTTCGTGCTGATCGCGTCGATCAGCAATCAAGCGCCTTGGGTGGTACAATCTGCGTTCCTGCGGCCCTATGCTGCATGAACCTGATCACCAATTGTGCTTTCCATTCGCATTGAACTCTCAAAGACTCCTCGATCAGCGCGCCTTCCGTTGACTCAAACGGAGTTCGGGTACATACCGGACTTTCCCTTTCACCCAAGTGTATGCTCCAGCCGATAGTGGCAGCTCGATCCAGATCCTGGTTCAGGCCGGAAGGCGCCACCATCTGCGACAGCACCTGCAGCAATGACCATCACCAACGTGCCCCGTATCTCGGAAATTGTTGTCTTTCGGCCTGGAGGAAGTACACACGGCTTCCAGCCTCCTAACACCGGTGGATCGAGTGGCACTGGAAACATAAATCAAAGCAGACGGCTCAAAGGGACTCGGCTTGCATGAACTAAATCCCCGACACCGAGCTCCCTTCCTCGCAACTTCAACTCAGCTCTCCTCCCCGTCCCTCCTCCACTTTCAACAATATGCCGTGCGCAACTACCAACGACCTGGCCTCCGAGCCTATCGCCATTGTCGGCCTCAGCTGCAAACTCGCCGCGGAGGCCAGCAGCCCCCAGAAACTATGGGAGATGATAGCGGCAGGGAGGAGCGGCTGGAGTGAGATTCCTCCCTCCCGGTTCAACCTGCAGGGGGCATACCATCCCAAGACCGACAAGTTGAGTACTGTAAGCTTCATCATCATCCTGTGGATGAACCGTACTTAGGAGAACGTAGGTCAATGTCCGAGGCGGACACTTCTTGGAGCAAGACATTGGATTGTTTGACGCTCCGTTCTTCAGCTTTTCCGCAGAAGCAGCTTCTGTGCGTCTCGAGCCTTGGGTGTATAGAATGTGTCCAACTAACCAATCCAGACGCTGGACCCGCAATTTCGACTGCAACTAGAGACCGTCTACGAAGCTTTAGAGAACGGTCAGTTCATTTACTGACTATGTGAGCCTAGTCTAACACAGCATAGCTGGTATTACTCTGCCCGAGGTGGCCGGTTCCAACACGGCCGTCTATGCAGCGATGTTCGTCCGAGACTACCGCGACAACATGATCCGTGATGAAGATGATTTGCCTCGATTTCTACCCACCGGCACCGGTGATGCCATGTCGTCGAACCGTGTCTCCCATTTCTACGATCTACGAGGGCCCAGCTTCACTCTCGATACGGGCTGTTCCGGCGGCCTGGTGGCCTTCCACCAGGGCGTACAGAGCCTGCGGACAGGAGAGTCGGACATGTCCTTAATCTGCGGCTCTAACCTTTTCCTCAACCCAGATATGTTCAAGGCTATGGGGTCAGTGGGGTTACTATCCCCAGACGGCAAATCGTATGCATTTGATTCGCGTGCCAATGGGTTCGGCCGTGGAGAGGGCGTGGCAACACTCGTCATTAAACGGCTTTCCGACGCCATCGCCGCTGGTGACCCAATTCGAGCTGTTGTCCGTGAATCGGGACTCAATCAGGATGGCAAGACAGACACAATAACAACTCCCAGTGAAGAGGCGCAGGTCGCTCTCATGCGCCACTGTTACCAACGGGCAGGGCTGGATCCGCGCGACACGCAGTATTTCGAAGCCCACGGGACGGGGACAGCCACAGGAGACCCGATTGAGTGCCGAGCGATTGCTACTGTATTCAAGGACACCCGCAGCGTAGACGATCCGCTGAGAATAGGATCCGTCAAAACGAATATTGGACACACCGAGTCGGTCAGCGGGTTGGCCAGTCTGATCAAGGTGGTGCTGGCCCTTGAAAGAGGCCAGATCCCACCGAGTATTAATTTCGAGAAGCCGAATCCCAATCTCGCCCTGGAAGACTGGCGGCTGCGTGTGGTGAGAGAATTAGAGGAGTGGCCTGCTGGCCCTGGGGGTGTCCGCCGTGCCTCCATCAACAACTTCGGATATGGTGGTACGAATGCCCATGTCATTGTTGAAAATGCTGAGCCGTGGAGGCGTGCATCGCTGGTGAATGGACACACTGAGGCCGAAACGCCTCTCGACTCCCAGCTTCTGGTGTTCAGCGCGCGCGACGAGCAGGCTGGTCGCCGCACGATTTCGAATCTCAAGGAGTATCTCGAGGCGCGAGTGTCGTCCGAAGATCCGGAGAGCCTCTTGCAGAGTATCGCGTACACCCTCGGCCAGCGCCGTACACGGTTCCAATGGGTGTCTGCCTACCATGTTCCAGCGCGCAAGGGTCTCCAGGAGACTATCGCGGCGCTGGAATCCCCCAAGTTCAACCCACGTCGCACCAATAAAGTCCCTCGAGTGGGGTTCGTGTTTACCGGTCAAGGTGCACAGTGGTACGCCATGGGTCGTGAGCTCATTGCGGCCTACCCCGTGTATGAGGCATCACTCAAGGAGGCGGATGAGTACGTCAAAGCATTCGGTGCAGATTGGTCCGTTATCGAGGAACTCAGCCGAGAGGAAGAGTCTTCTCGCATCAACCAGGTTGAGCTGAGTACACCCCTCTGCGTGGCTGTGCAAATCTCTCTCGTCCGACTGTTAGAGTCCTGGGGTATCAAGCCTGTGGCCGTCACCAGCCATTCCAGTGGTGAAATCGCCGCTGCTTACGCCGTTGGAGCGCTCAGCTACCGGTCTGCCATGGCCGTCGCCTACCACCGGGCGGTTTTGGCCGGCGACAAGAGCCTTCGGGGGCCGACGAAGGGTGCTATGATTGCGGTGGGCATGGGGCTGGATGAGACTGAAAACTATCTTACACGGCTGACCGCTGACAATGGCGAAGTGGCAGTCGCATGTGTAAACAGCCCGTCCAGCATCACGGTCTCTGGTGATGAGAACGCAGTAATAGAGCTTGAGGCTCTGGCGAAGGAGGAGGGCATCTTCGCCCGCCGTCTAAAGGTCGAGACCGCTTTCCACTCCCACCACATGAGCCCTATTGCGGACCCCTACCGTGACGCTCTGCAAGGCCTCTCCTCTACGGCGAATGAGGATGAGGAGGACCAAGTTGCATTTTCTTCCCCAGTGACAGGAGGACGTGTTGGGGTTCTGTCGCAGCTGGCGGACCCCGACCACTGGGTCGACAGCCTGCTCCAACCCGTCCAGTTCGTCGACGCGTTCACTGATATGGTCCTGGGTGACCTGGACGCTTCTGGCACCAGTATCGACGCGATTATTGAGGTTGGTCCGCACACTGCCCTCGGCGGCCCCATTAAGCAGATCCTCGGACTCCCCGAGTTTGCGGACCTCAAAATCCCCTACTTCGGCACCTTGGTCCGCAACACGAGCGCCCTTGAGAGCATGCAGGCGCTGGCTGCCAGTCTGCTCACAGAAGGCTCGGTTGTCGATCTTGACGCCGTCAACTTCCCCCGCGGACGTCGTCCAGCCACTGTTCGTGTCCTGTCAGACCTGCCCTCCTACCCTTGGAGCAACCAGACGCGCCACTGGTTCGAGTCGCGATTCAACAAAGCCTTGCGAGAGCGTGAGCAGCCTCCTCATAACCTCCTTGGCGCTCTCGTGTTGGGAACAAACCTCAACAGCCCGACGTGGCGCCAGATCGTGAAGCCCAAGGACGCCCCCTGGCTGCGGGAGCACGTCGTTCAGGGTAATATTCTCTATCCCGGCGCTGGGTTTATGTGTCTTGCCATCGAGGCTATCAAGCAGCTTTCCGTAATTCAGGGCAAGACCCAGAAAATATCTGGATACCGACTCCGCAACGTAGATATCCTCCAAGCATTGGTCGTTCCGGAGCGAGATGAGGGCATTGAAATCCAGACTGCCCTCCGACCCGTCAACGAGAAGGAGATCGGGAGCCGTGGCTGGAGCGAGTTTGAGGTCTCCTCGATCACGGCTGATAATCAATGGACGATACATGCCCGGGGAATCATCACAACTGAGCTCGAGGATGCGCCAGATAAGACGGTCCCCAAGCCACGGCCGGCCGGCCTGATCGGCTACACAAGACTCTTCGAGCCAAAGGATCTCTACAAGACGCTGCGATCAACGGGCATCAACCACGGCAAGATCTTCCAGGCCATCACGGATATTGAGCAAGCCGGCAATAACAGCCGGGCTGACAGCAAGCTCTTCGTTCCCGATACAGCGATGGCAGTCGACCTCCCATACCAACCCATTGTGCATCCCACGACCCTGGATGCGGTCATCCAGACTCTCTATGCGCCGCTCCTTGGGGCCAATGACGACGAGGATGGTAAAGTCCCCCGCTCAGTCGGGAGCCTGTGGATCTCAAGCAGTATCAGCAATGCCCCCGGCCATGTCTTCAAGGCTTTCACCACCCTGCGCCACGCGGACGCGCAGACTCTCCGTGCCGACATCACGGTAGCGGACGATGAGGATACTACTGCACTACCAATCTTAGAGATAACGAATGCTGTCTGCCAGTCCCTTGGACGCAGCGCCTCCGGCGAGTCTTCCGACAACCAATGGGAGAAAGAGCCCTGTATGAAGCAAGAATGGGCCGCTGATCTGTCAATCGCCTCCGTGGCTGCACTCGCGCAACTCAAGGAAAAGTTGTCACATGAAGACGACCCCAAGGAAATCGCTCTGCTCCTCAATCTTCGCCGGGTCTGTCTTTACTTTATTTCAGATGCTCTGGCAGCCCTCTCGCCTGCTGAGATCGAGCAGCTCCCGAGCCACTTCGCCAAGTTCCACACCTGGATGCAGTTGCAGACAACACTAGCCGCCGAAGGGAAGCTGGCTGCCGACAGCGCGTCCTGGCTGGAGGACACTCCTGAGCAGCGCCGGGCGTTAATCGAGGAGGTTCGCAATGCCAGCATCAATGGAGAGACTGTGTGCCACCTTGGACCGCAGCTTGCGGCTATCCTTCGCGGCGAGGTGGCCGTCTTGGAGCTGCTGCAGGAAAACAACCTGCTCCTACGATACTATCGTGGGAGCCTCAAGGGTGACCGTTGCTCTGAACAGGCAGCAGAGGTCTTGCAGGCCCTGGTTCATAAGAATCCCCGTGCCAGGATCCTCGAGATTGGTGCTGGAACGGGTGCCCTCACTAACAAGGCACTGCGCAAGCTGGGCACGTCAGAGGATGGAAACCCCCTCGCGGAACTGTACCACTATACCGATATCTCGCATGTGTTCTTCCAGGCTGCCAAAGAGGAGTTCGCGGGTTGGAGTGATCTCCTCGCCTTTGACACGCTCGACATCGAGGCGGATCCCGCTGGTCAAGGGTTCGACCTCGGCAGTTATGACATTGTCGTTGCTGCTCAGGTGCTGTACGCTACTAAGTCGATGGCCACTACCATGTCCAATGTGCGGCAGCTGATGAAGCCTGGGGCGACTCTTGTTCTCGTCGAAACGACTCACGACCAAGTGGATCTGGCTTATGTCTTTGGCCTGCTCCCCGGCTGGTGGCATAGTGAAGAGCCTCAGCGCGCACTTACTCCCTCACTGACTGTTGACTTCTGGGACGAGACGCTGAAGGCAACTGGGTTTTCAGGCGTGGACTTCGAGGTCCGCGACTGTCAGAGCGACGATATGTACATGGTAAGCTTGATGACCTCCACTGCTGGGCCTGTTCCCAAGCCATCTCTTCAAGACGCGGATCCCATCGTCTTGGTAACACGTCGAGATGCTCCGGCTGAGCAGACTTGGCTCGAGGCGCTGCAGGCAAATCTCGAGAAGGCTGCACAGCTTTCTGAGGTGGTGGAGTTTGAGACTGCCCCCCCATCAGCTTACGCCGGCAAGGTTGTGCTCTTCGTTGGCGAGATCGATCAGCCACTCCTGCACACCCTGGACTTCACCGGGCTTACAGGCGTGCAGACAATGGTTATGCACAGCAAGGGCCTGCTATGGGTGACGCGAGGTGGTGCTGTGGAAAGTTCAAGGCCGGAGCTTGCGCTTGCGACTGGCTTCCTCCGCACGATGCGCCATGAATATGTTGACCGCAAATTCGTGACTCTGGATCTTGACCCTGCAGACCAGTTGTGGTCTGACAAGAGCGTGTCGGCAATCATTCAGGTCCTCACCTCCAGCTTTGGCACGTCGGAAGGCGCCGCTCTGCCTCCACCCTACGAGCTTGAGTATGCCGAGCGTCAGGGTGTGCTCCTCGTCCCTCGATTCTTCCGCGACGGGGCTAGAAACCGGGCCCTCAACCCCAAGTCTGTCGACTGGGCTGCTCCCAATGCCATTCCCAAAGAGCCCCTATTCCAGAAGGACCGTCCCCTAGTTCCGAAAGTCGGCGTCCCCGGTCTTCTGGACACCCTTGCCTTTGAGGACGATCCCGATGCGCCCACTGAAGGCAAGCGTTTCCCGCCGGATATGATTGAGATCGAGCCGCGCGCATACGGTGTCAACTTCCGTGACGTGATGGTGGCCATGGGTCAGCTCGAGGAGCGCGTCATGGGTCTTGACTGCTCGGGTGTTATCACTCGTGTCGGCAGTAGGGCTGCAGCCCATGGGTACGCCGTCGGTGACGAGGTTTTCTCCCTCCTCCGCGGTGGATATGGCAGCCGTGCACGCGTCGAGTGGACAAGCGCGATGCACATTCCCGCAGGTCTGAGCTTCGAGGACGCAGCGTCTCTACCGGTGCTGTTCTGCACTGTATATCTCGCCTTCTACAAGGTGGCGCGCCTGCAACGCGGCCAGACGGTGCTTATCCACGCCGGGGCTGGAGGAGTCGGACAGACTGCGATTCAATTTGCGAAGCTCATCGGCGCGGAGATCTACACCACGGTGGGATCACCAGAGAAGCGTGCCCTGGTCATGGAACAGTATGGCATCCCGGCCGATCGTATCTTCTCTAGCCGTGACACCTCCTTCGCTGCTGGGATCCTTGCCGCCACGAACGGGCGGGGTGTAGACGTTGTGCTTAACTCTCTCGCTGGTCCTCTTCTGCAGGAGAGCCTCAATGTTGTTGCAACGTTCGGCCATTTTGTCGAGATTGGCAAGCGCGACCTGGAGCAGAACAGCTACCTCGAGATGCGGCCCTTCTCCCGTCATATCTCTTTCTCGTCCTTTGACCTGCTCACCCTTGCGAAGCACCAGAAGGCGCTTGTGCACTCGGCCATGGCTGAAGTTGGGCGCCTCATTGAAGAAGGCGCACTGAAGCCCGTTCACCCTGTTACCACGTATGCTCTGAGCGATATCTCCAGGGCATTCCGTCTCCTCCAGGCCGGAAAACACACAGGGAAGGTCGTCCTCTCCGTCAGTCCGCAAGAGCAGGTTCCCGTGCTCCACCGAACTCAGAGCACCCGGCTTCGGTCCGATGCTTCGTACCTGATCGTTGGAGGAGCCGGTGGTCTCGGTCGGTCAATAGCGCACTGGCTCGTCGCTCACGGTGCTCGGAACCTCGTTATACTCTCGCGTAGCGCTGGCACCAACCCTGCAGCTGCTGCTCTAGTAGCTGAACTGAAGCCCCTGGGCTGCCGCGTGAAGCCCATCTCCTGCGACGTCTCCGACGCAGCCAATCTCGCTCGCGCCATGGAAGTTTCGTCCACGGAAGTCCCACCAATTCGTGGTGTCATCCAAGCGGCCATGGTCCTCCAGGACACTCTTATCGAGCGCATGTCGCTAGACGACTGGAACGCTGCTACAAAGTCCAAGATCAAGGGCAGCTGGAACCTGCATACCCATTTCAACACTGCTGACTCCCTTGACTTCTTCGTATTCTTCTCCTCCATGTCCGGCATCTACGGCAACGCCACGCAGTCCAACTACGGCGCGGGAAACACATATGAGGACGCCCTCGCCCACTGGCGCGTCTCACAGGGCCTCCCAGCCGTGGCACTAAACTTGGGGCCTGTCAAGGCCGTGGGATATGTCGCCGAGAATACCGGAATTACCGCGCGCATGACGAAGATGGGGCACTTCCCTGTCACGGAGGACCAGGTCCTCGGCGTGCTTGAGTCCGCCATCCTTTCCCCCTTCGACCGGCAGGTCGTCGTCGGCATGAACCAGGGCGCAGGGCCCCACTGGGACGTTGACGGCGAGTCCTTGCTCGGTCGGGACGCCCGTTTCCAGGCCATGAGGTACAAACAACGCTCGCAGGCGGCGCGAGACGGGGCCGGAGGTAGTGGTGCCGGGGGCGCCGCCACACTGGCGAGTCAGCTCGCAGTCGTCACGACCAAGCAGGAAGCCCAGACGCTGGTTGGGGAGGCGATTGCGCATAAACTGTCTGATATCTTCATGATCCCGGCGACGGATATCGATGCGTCGAAGCACCCGTCTGCGTATGGGGTGGACTCGCTTGTTGCGGTTGAGCTGCGCAATATGCTGGCGCTGCAGGCTGCGGCGGACGTGTCAATCTTCAATATCATGCAGAGTGCGTCGCTTGCGGCGTTGGCGCTGGAGGTCGCGATGAAGAGTACGCATATTGATGCGTCGCTCTTCAGGTCGTAGTGGTATGCGGGAGTGATGGTAGAGTTGCATCTCGGTGTGGTTATACAAGGAGCATGCTTTTGTTTGATGTCTTTGGATTGTTATGTTTTACTGGTTCCTATATACTAATAGCTACTTGATTTTATCTGTTCCAACCCAGCAAGTGTGTTATACTACTACTACTACTACTACTACTACTACTACTACTACTACTACTACTACTACTACTACTACTACTACTACTACTACTACTA
Source organism: Aspergillus lucknowensis (assembly GCF_044049455.1). Lineage (NCBI taxonomy): Eukaryota > Fungi > Ascomycota > Eurotiomycetes > Eurotiales > Aspergillaceae > Aspergillus > Aspergillus lucknowensis. The sequence goes on along the minus strand of NW_027263610.1, from coordinate 123,957 downwards.
CTACTACCCTATTCAGTCAAATTGAGACCTATCAGCATTCTGTATTTCCCTGATTCCCTGAAATCCATGTGCATGAAGCATCTCTACCAGCCTCGACGATTCAAAGCAAGTAGTAACGATGATATACCTGTCGACCTACAGTAACCACAGATACCCTCACAGCAAACATTGCAGGCTACACAACAGCCCGCATAAACCTCCTCCACTCGCCATCCCGCTTCAACGCATTGAGATCATCCTCCGGAAAGCACACCATGATCATCACCGCGTTCCCCTCCGGCGGATGGAAATACAAACAACCCGGTATCGGCGCCGACGACGGCCGCCGCCCAAACCGTCTGGGGCCCAGGAGCGGCCCGAAATGCGCGGACTCGGCATCCTCGCCGCCCCCCTCGTTCGACAGGTTCGACGAGCACCCCTGGTCCGTGTCCGGGTTGCGCGGGGAGCCGTAGACGATGGTGCTCTTGTCCGGCGTGTTCGCGAGGAAGGTCGCGTAGCTGCGCAGGGCGTGCTCGTTGTTGACCTCCTGCAGCGCTCCCCGGAGCTGCGCGGCGATCTTCGACAGCGGCGCGGCGATCAGCTCCTGCAGCGTCATCTGCGCCACCGCGTGGTGGATCATATGGCCCAGGTATCCGGCGGGGATGCGCATTGCGGCGCGGCCGTCGACGGCGCGCGCCCATTTCGAGACTCTGGTCGCTGGGATCCCCCGCGCGACGCGGACGGTGCTGAGCCGCTTCCAGATCCACGCCGTCAGCGCGTCGTCCTCAGAGAAGAGCAGCTTCGTCCCCTCCATGGTGTTCTTGCGCAGGGTGGCCAGGCCCTGCAGCGAGATGCGGAACTCGGACCACTTGAAGGGGGACTTGGGCATGCTGGGCGCCCAGCCCTCGGGGCGGCGCAGGTAGCTGTAGTCGCGGACGGGTTCGCCGGGCGGGATTAGAGGTACGATGCGCGTGCGGTCGCGGTTGGCCTGGGCGATGTGCGCGGGGTCCAGGGTGTGGCCCTTCAGCAGGGCGGCCAGCATGCGGCCGATCTGGATGGTGCCGGCGGCGTCGATGAGGTTGTGGTGCGTGTGGAAGGTGAGGATGACGCCGCCGCGGATGAAGTTGACCTGCAGGGCGAAGACGGGGACGCGCTCGGTGAGGCCGTGGGGGGAGGGCAGGCCGGGGAAGGGCACGATGTGCTCGGCGGGCAGCACGGAGAGCGACGCGCCCGCGCGCAGGATCTGCGTGAACGAGGGCAGCAGCGACGAGCAGTCCTTGACGCGGACGATCTCGTTGCGCTCGCCGTCGTCGGGCCACGGCGCGGCGAAGTAGCGGCCGGTGGTGCCGGGGGGCCCGGGCTCGTGGACGACCTGTTCGCCGACGAGGGGGACCTGGCGGACGATCTCATCGATGGCTGCTCGGATGGAGGAAACGATGTCGTCCCGTGCAACGTCGGGAGCGACTTGGAAGCCCGCGGAGGCCTGGCTGTAGCCGTTGAGGAAGGGCAGCTGGGCGAGGACGTCCTGGTAGAGCGAGTCGTCGAGGGCTCCGTTTGTGGCCATTTCGAGGGATGGAGAGAGAGAAGAGTAGAATCGTATTGACGCTTGATCTGAATGATCTGAATTTATTTCCTCCAATCTGCAGCCACGGCTTCCGGAGTATCTCGACGCGGCCCGCAAAGCCCGCTGGAGTTTCGATACTCCGGCGAGGCTGATTTGTCGGTTTATAAGAGGGGCATTATTCGACAGCCGGTGTCTCTGCCCCCGGACATCCCACGATGCATCATTCGATCTGCTCCCTGCTCGGGCTCATCGTCCTGTGCGCTGCTGCCCAGGCCGACGGGGTCAATCTGACCTCGCTGTACGGGCTGGGCCTGTCCAACAGTGCCGAAATTCTGTACGCGTCCGACTCAGACTTCGAAGAGGAGACGACGCACCGGTGGACGCTGTACCATGCGCCCACTTACTACGGGGCCATCAAGCCCGCGACCGAGGCCGACATCCAGCACATCGTGCGCACATCCGTCGAGCACGACATTCCCTTTCTGGCAACGGGGGGCGGTCACGGGGTTACGAGAACCCTAGGGCGCCTGCAAAACGGGATCAGCATCGACCTCAGCAACTTCCAGACCGTCGAGCTCGATGAGGAGAACAGCTTCATTACCGTCGGCGGCGCAGCAACGTACCAGCAGACGTACGAGCCCATGTACCGCGCCGGCATGATGATGGCCATGGGCAACGCCCCCTGCGTCGGCGTCGTCGGAGCCGCACTCGGCGGTGCCGTGGGCATGTGGCAGGGCCTGTACGGCGTCGGCATCGACTCTCTGGTCTCGGTGCGTCTGGTCACCGCAACCGGCGACCTGGTCGTGGCCTCGCAGACGGAAAATGCAGAGCTGTTCTGGGCCATTCGCGGTGCAGGAGCGAACTTTGGCATCGTCACCTCGGCGACCTTCCAGCTGCAGGACGCTGTCAACAACGGCAATGTTGCAAGTACATCTTTTGTCTTTCCGGCGAAGCACAATGCATCGGTGTGGGAGGCTGTCCGGTCGTTCGACACCGAAATACCCGACGAGTTGGCCGTGACTGCCATTGCCTCCTTCAACCACACGGCTCAAGAACCCACTATCCTGGTGAACGTCAATTACTACGGCCCAGCCCTCGACGCAGCGCAGTACCTGCGCCCTTTTGAAGAGGCCGGACCGCTCGCTGCCATCCCAGTCACCCTCCCCTGGACGACACTGCAGCAGCTGTCTCTCTCTGTCGACGCAGCAGCATGCACGCCGGGCCAGTACGTAGCCGACTACTCGATTGCGCTGAAACAGACAGACGTGGACGCGTACGTCTCTGCTTTCAACGCCCTGACTGCCTTCTGGGAGGAGCACGAGGCCTTTGCCGGAGTGCTCGTCATCGACCGGTACCCGAACGCCGTGGCAAAGCGTGTTGCCGACGGCGAGACGGCGTATCCCCACCGTGAGGCTATCGCACACCTGTACGTACAGTTCCGTCGTCTTCTTTGCGCGATTCCAGTAGCTAATCTTTGCAGGTTAATAGAGAACCACTACCCAGACTCCTCGCTGGACGACTCGGTCAACGCCCTCATGCGCGAGACACGAGCTCGCTTCCAGGCGACCAGTGGCTTCGACGAGCTGTCTGTCTACGTCAACTTTGCGCAGGGCGACGAGGGAGCCGAGGCGTGGTACTCGTCTCGGAAGCTTGAGAGGCTGAAGGAGTTGAAGCGGGCGTGGGATCCGAATGAACTGTTTAGCTACAGTAATCCCATTCCCATCTAAGGCCATGACAGCTAAAATCGTAGCGTTTTTTCACCCGCCCATGAGACAGAGAGGCAGATATTTGTCGGCTACTGCCAGTATTTGAAGGGGAAAGCAGAACGATCTATTAGAACTCTAAAACAGTGCTTGAAGATGATGAAAAAGTAAGAATCCAGCAGAGACAGGAACCCCATATTTGTGTTCCTCCTCATAAAGAAATATGGGCAACTCCATTGCTTCGAGATCTAAATATCCCTTTGTTTACTTCTTCTACTGCATATTCATGCAGCTTCTTTTTTATCGATTGGCCTTTATGCAAACAGCCGGTATCAGCCTGATAATTTCTCCGGAATTCCGCTGCGGGCCGACAATATTCAGGTTAACTCGGTGATGGTGTAAACTAGAGTTTCTCCATCGATATATACCGAGGCTATCTCCCCTTGATGAGGGAAACAATGATCATTTGTTTCGCCTCTTTCTCCCAGGATGTTCCTATTAAGATCCACTCGAATAAATGAAGGAATGTTGTAGCCTTTTCTCGCAGTCCCATCGTGGCCTGGCATCCGGTTGGCATCTGCGTGTCGCTCATTTATACTCAGCGTTTATGCATGGTAAACTTAGTAAGCGGGGTTATGCTCGAAAGTGATACCACGTGATGCTATTTCCTCTTCCGGAATCCAGTGCGACAATCATCATCACGACACTCCCTGCTGACGATGCGAACAAGAGGCGATCTTCATTTGAAAGCGCTCAACCCCAGACCGCCGTCGACCAGCGTCAGCAGGGTCTCGGTGGTCTCGCCATTCATCCCTCCAGCTCGGCAGCTGGGAAAGGAAAGCATCGCGACTGGCCGAGCGGCTGAACTTTCTCACTCCCCGCCACGTGCTGGATCACAGGTGCAATTCTTCCAGGGCAGGGAAGCAACACTGCCAAGCCTGGACGAGATCGCGTCGAGAGAAGCAATTTCTGGAAGCCTCGGATGGGCAGCGCATGTGCTGACACCAGCCAAACGGGCGCCATTTTACTCCAATCGCAGCCCTGCACACCTCCTCGAGGGCACGCCAGGATGCGGGGTGCAATTTAAAATGCATTTTAGCGCGAGGAACCCCGGTCTGGGGTAGCAATGAGGCCTCTGGTGCCAGGGGCAGCCTTCATCCCGCGATAAATTCGCATTCCCCTGCCCATCATTCCTGTTTGGACTCTGTCCTGTCCTGCAGTCGATTCCATCCTCACGGAAGTGTCACGTTTCGATCTGTGACCCCCCCCCCGTCTGCTCCGATATTCTCCTCAATCACAAGCCCACCTGTCAACCTGTCCAACGCGCCGATCCACGATGCGTTTCAACGTCCCCCTCGTCCTGGCCGTCGCAGGCCTTGCGCAGGCCACTCCCGTCACCAATAACGACCTCGTCAAGCGCGACGCAGCCGCCGTCGTCGACGCCGTCACCACCATCTCGGACGCCACCGTCGAGCTCAACACCACCGTGTCCTCCTACGGTGGCGGCCTCCTGGGCACCGGCACGGCGCTGAAGATCCAGATCCAGGCGATCGGCCTGAGCAACGACATCAAGGACGCCATCTCGACGACCCAGGAGTCGAAGAACTTCACCACCGACGGGTCGATGGCCGTCTCCGAGGCCTTCCTCGACTTGCAGCCCACTATTGCCTCGTCCCTCGACACCTTCGTCCGCAAGAAGCCCGAGATTGATACTGGTCTGCTGGGGATCGGATCTCTGGCGTTCTTGGTCAAGGCGAATCTGGAAAACCTGAGGGACTTGGCGGGTCAGCTGGGCGAGGAAGTCACTGCGAAGCTTGCTCCTCCGTATAATGAGCTTGCGCCGACTATCTTGCAGCAGATTACGGATAAGTTCGACAAGACTATTGCAGTGTATTCTTAGGGTTGAGTACTCTGCGCCTGAGTTTTGTATGTAGCACCTCGCACAGCGGGACATATTAACCCATTTATTTTCACCTTTATTGCTCTCAAAGCGTAGCTTCGGTGGGCATTCTCAGTCACACTGCCTCGCACTACACCCCCCATTTACCTCACCCGTCGTAGATACGAATAATTACACCCCGAGCGCAGCAGCCAGCGCCTTCCCAACCCCCGTCGCACTCGCCGGATTCTGCCCCGTAATCAACGGCCCTCCCAACTCGGCCACCCGCGAAACAACCACCTTCTCCCCCCACGGCTCGGCCGCCTTGACATACCGGCCCCCCGAGCCCTTCTGCAGCGCATCCTCGAGCATAAACGGCATCACAGAGCTCAGCTGCACCTGGTCCTCCTCGGCATTCGAGAACCCGGTCACCTCTGCGCCGGCGATGAGCGGCTTCCCGGAGGGCGTGGTCACGTTGACAAAGACGCAGGGCCCGTGGCAGACGGCTGAGACGGGCTTCTTGGCTTCCGCGAAGGCCTGGATGAGTTTTATGGATGTTGCGTCGGTCGCGAGGTCGAACATTGCTATTTATTCGCTATTAGCACATACGCATCCCTACTTATCCTTTGTTGTTATTCTTTAATCGAGGGGGGCAGCTCGGGAACCGTGGACGTACGACCATGCCCGCCAACGTAGAAGATGGCGTCGAACTCCCCCGCGCGTGGCAAGACATCCGCCAGCTTCTGCGTATTCTTCCACAGGGCTTCCTGCTCGTGCAGGAACTTCGACGAGACGGGGTCACTCTCGAACATTTTCACGGACGACGGGTCGAGCGGGGCGGCGCCGCCCTTTGGCGAGGCGATCACCAGCTCGGCTTTGGTGTGCAGGACTTCCCAGGGGTGTGCGAATTCAGGCTTCACGGGTTAGTTAATTATTCGTTGACTGGAGGTGCGGGGTGGAAAAGAGAGAGAGAGAGAGTACCAGGTACCATCCCGTTGGGTGGTCATTGGCTTGGATTCTGTCGAAGGAGCTGAGGACGATGAGGATTTTGGGGGCCATATTGCTCGAATTTCTGGGGTGGTTGAATCAATTGAATTGCGATACAAGCGTGAGGAAGGTTAGGAGGTGGGTGAGTGCGAGCCCTCGTCGAGTGAAGTATTCGGATCGGCGGATGTTGACATCACCAGTGGTGGATGTGGGATGATTTCATCGATCAACAGAGCAACGCACCAGGCCGTGATCGCCGGGTCTCCACCAACAGCAGTGGTCACCCACGTGGTGAACTTGACTTTAAGCTGTGAGTGTCGCACAGGGAGGTGGGGACAGATTGAAGCTGTCGCATACCCTGGGGTTCGTCTGTCACCTGTGTTGAATTGAAGTGGCTGGTCGCGCTTGCGGAATTGGAAGCCGGGTGGATTCGAGGGCGGAATGAGGAGGCACAGCAGGGGATTCACGAGAAGAAACGCTGCAGAAGGAGCAGGATAGCACCCGTCCGTTTGCCGACAGCCTTGATGCTGTCACCACTGGTATCACGTGCCCAGACAGCCCTTGGTCATCCCTTCCCGATCCAAGCGACTTCCGGCTCAAAAGAGGTTATAGCTCTCGTTGTGAGAAATATCCTGTGGCCCAAGCAAGCACGGAAATACTTCGGTGCCAGGATGGCTGAAAAACGGCGAAACACTATGCGCTTGGACGGGGCTGTGACAGATCCTCCCAACCGAAAAGGGAGAACGGGCCGGCGGAATCAACTGGTGGCTCATCCCCGATGTATACGGACCGTCCAATAAGCGGCCGCAGAGCCCGCGGAGCTCTTGGAGGGTCCCGAATCCCGAATTCCGGGATCGTTGTCTCGAGTCAGATAGGGAGGAATATCTATCTTATTGGCCGACGACTTGTTGCGGCGGAGATACCGCGATTATTGTTGGGGCCTGAACACGTATTTAAAGGCAGTAAGATGCTGCAGGCACGACGGGATCGAGTCTCAAAGTCTGCTGCTCGTCATTCACCATGGCATCTGATACCTCTTCCCCCGGTTTATCCGTCCACATCACGGTGGTCATCGCCGAGGAAAACATTCCCAAATTCTTCGAGGTCTTCCGCCAGGCCTTCGAGAAGGTTACTGCGGAGCCTGAATGCACGTTCTTCGAGGTCTACCAGTCCCTTGAGAATCCGGGGGAGGTGTCGTGGGTGGAGAACTGGTGAGACTCCACGGTTGTGTCTGGTAGTGTGCGAAGCTAACTGGGGGACAGGTCGGCCTCACTTGAATGGCTGATGGAGGTATGAGCTGAGAACCTGGGTTGTTGCTCAGAGGGAATTGGCTTACCAGGGATTTGATGCAGGTTCAAACTAAGAAAGCATACTACGAGCCGTACGTCCGGGCCACCGAAGCTATGCTCCTTAAGCCTCGGGTGGTCAAGGTTTCTAGGCGGGTTGGGGCTCCTTTTGTCAAGGTTAAGAAAGAGAATGGGGGATTCTAGCTCGAGGACGAGAGTCTAGCAGGTCAAGAGACGGGAAGCGAATCTGCATCGAGCGGCCGTTGCGCCGGTTGCTTGTGGTTGTTATTAGACGGAGGAAGGAAGGCAGGTACCAATGAGATGAACAGGCTTTCCTCAATTACTGCGTAAGGGTAGAGTAATCTAGGGAGACAATAATTGAGGAGAAAGAATGACAATTTACTAGGGGTGGATGAAAATCGAAGTTGGAAGACGATAGGATCTACGCGCTCTGCCGGGCTATAGTCGCTATGGCGGGCGAAACGACAATCCGGCTGCAGGGACGCCTCCTGAAGACCTAGACCCTCCTATAGAAGACCATGCTGGCTCTGCACCTATGACCATGTTTGGTGATTCATGGCGCAAAACTCGCCGATCGTGCCTGGTGGTTTCATTATCTTTCGTCGGCTGATCGCTCGGCAAGGATTCCGGTGCTGGCGTTGGCTTCGGACTTTGCTTCTTGAGGAGATGGGACCAGGTTTTGGGATGGATGAACTTTGTGGTGTGATATACCCTGCAGGCCACGCTGAATGAGGGGATCGTGGATGGGGGAGGCGATCAGAACATGCGAGATTCGAGTGGCTGCCTGAGTCTGGACGTCCCAATTCCGTGATTTCCAGTGAGATTTTAGTGGTCATCTCCGCAAGTGAGGATTCGAGGGGACTGCCGTAACGAAGATCAGGGTATCTTTCGAGACTATGGATTGTCCTAACTGTCCTGGCTGTCTGCGGAGGGTTAGGGATGTATATCAGCTGTGTACCACGCGTAAATCCGATGGACGGATTCACCAATATGTGTCCGTTGTCAAGACTTCAGGACGACATCCGCTCGATTGACTATGGATCCATTCGCTGTTGTGTAACGCGAGGATCCTCCAGATTTGGGGAGCGGAGAAGAAGTCTGATTCAACAATATGGGTGGTGATGAACGCTCTGTGTCGATCAAAGACACGTGAGCCAGCGTCAGTCTGCCCTTTGGAAGATATTCTGAGCTCCAGAGCATTATAAAAGAGCAAGCACTCCCCTCTCTTCCACCCCGGTAGCAGCCTTCGATCCCAAGGCAACACCCCCAAGCTTCTTCATACTGCTTCTCTTCTATCCAGAGCCCCGTCTCAATGAAGCTCACTACCGTCTTTGGCCCAGCAGCGTCTGGCTCTACCAGACCTAGCAGTGCCGTCTGTACGGCTCTGCAACCGCAAACCCGGGCTTCGCCTACCGCGCCATCTACCTCGAGCCGGTTCGTGAATCCGAGGATGGCAACTGCGAGGACCGGCTCCAGACTTGCGAGAATACCCTTCTCGATCTGGATGATCTGGCGGCGAATCTCACCCAGAGGTTTCTGATCTGCAGGGCTAACTGAGCGACTGCAATGATTCGACTTCGTCGCTGACGCAGCAGGTTTCCGATCTACAGGGTCAGCTGCAGGATTGCGAGCAGGCTGTTGAGAATGTGGTGACTTGTATGCCTACCTTGGCCTCTTTTTGGCCCACGAACTCCCTGCTGACGATCGTCCAGGCGAAAATAGCAACGACCAGCGGGTCACTGTAGACGGAAGGACCTACACACTCCGCTGCAGCCGGTGTAAGTGGTAGCTCATGCCCTTGTCTTGAGAGAATACTGAGAGCTTGAAGCCCACCACGGCACCAACGACCTCGCACAAATCAGGCCTGTCCAAACATTGGATCGCTGTATTGCCCTGTGCAGTGCCAACTCGCGCTATGTGCTCGCCCAGTATGACAGAGAGGGTCAGTGGTGCCGGCTGCGGTCCGCCGGGAACAATAACACTCCTCAGCCGTTCCCGCAGTACGATACTGCTTACCGGATCTAGGAGGGCGCTTGAGGTTGAAAAGGGCTATTTGATTGGGGATTTGCTTCGTTCGCGCAATGGTTGGTTGTGAGGTAGAGCTGGTGCTGTTCGTGGTCTTCGCGTCGGATGCGTCCCGAGTGGGCTCGGGATCGACTGGAGATAGTATGTCGTTGTCGAGACGGGAGTATCTGTTTGGACTTTGAAAGTCTTCTGGGAATTCCTTGTTGAATTCTGCACAATCATATCGTAGCCTTCGTAGTGAACGGCGCATCCACTTGCAACGCTGTCTCCCCGAAACATCCTGTGATATCGGACTATACGAATGTCGTTGGATGGATAACGCTGTTCTCACCTCGTCAAAACTCGGTGTGGGTTCATGAGGCGGACAGCATTTATATACATCACGGTTCCCACGGAGGAGCCCAGTGCGTTGGCATATCGGCCTTCGTGCCGGACTCGGTAATGAATCACGCGAGCTCCCCCATACCCCTCCAGAACTTCAAAGCTTCTCTCTCACCGGCTCTTTTAGGGCTCAGCAAAGAATCACGGACGTGGAACAGAGAAATCCAAGGGACATGGAATCGGCAAACACGAAGATCGGGGTTTTGGTGGGCTCTGGAATCCTCCAGCTGCCAATATGGGGTGCGTTACCCGCACTTGTGGGCTGTCCTCTACTGACACGACAGGCTTCGCCATGACCTACGGCGTATTCCAGGAGCACTACTTCAACAACTGGGAGCTGGATGGAGACCGCGACATCACCGGTGTAATCGGAACGACCGCCAATGGCGTCATGTACCTCTCCATGCCCTTCCTGTTCGCGCTGTTCACCAGACGCTGGGCTCATCGGCGCCAGCTTGCTGCTCTCAGTGGCACAGCGATCGCATGTGCCAGTTTCTTCCTGTCGTCCTATAGTACCACCGTCTGGCATTTGCTTGTGACTCAGGGAATCACGTCTGCTTTGGGCTGTGCCCTGGTTTATAGTGCGACTACCCTGTCTCTGGGGGAGTGGTATTCCACCGGCAACCGGGCTCTGGCATACGGGATTGTCCTCTCTTGCAAGAACATTGTTGGGACCGGCTGTCCGTTTATGTTTCGAGCGCTGATTGACGCCTGCGGCTCGCAAACAACGTTGAAAGTCTGGACTGCGATCGTGGGTAGCACGAGTATCGTTGCTATCTTCTTGATCCCAACGCACCCCTCGCAGCTCTCCATTCGCACGACTCGAGCGCGCAGAATCCCGTGGCACTTCCTCAGACACCGCTCGATCTACTTTTACAGTGTCGCCATTATCTTCCAGAGCTCGAGCTATGGTATTCCGCAGACGTATCTGAGCACCTACGCGCGAGACGTCGCGTCGCTGTCTCAGACCTCGGGAACCCTAATGCTGGCCCTTTTCAACGCACCCGGCATCGTCGCATCTTCTTTCTTTGGGTGGTTGAGCGATAATAAACGGATCTCCCTTTCCACGCAGACTGTATCCGCGATTCCACCTATTTGCTCTGCTATCTCCACGTTCCTCTTCTGGGGCTTCACCCCGCAGGGCGGCATTGCCCTTCTCATCGTCTTCTCTGCGACGTTCGGGTTCTTCGCTGGCGGGTACAGCGCGACCTGGGGCGGGATGCTCAAGCAGATGGAGCGCGAGTCTGCCGAGAGGAACGAGGCCATTGACCCGGGCATGCTGTACGGCCTACTCAACGGTGTGCGGGGGATTGGATATGCAAGCGGAGGGTTTGCGGGTATGGAGCTGCTCAACGCGGGAACTATACCCGTTAACCCGCGCTTTGGATATGGGACCTCTTATGGACCGCTTATTCTCTTCACGGGGGTTTCTTCGCTACTTGGGGGATGGGTTGTTCTATGGCGTGAAATCCGAAGGACGGCTCCAAGGATGACTCTGCCCGCCGTCTAGCCCCGCGATGGACCAGAATATGGACACCGGGGACCGCAATCGGCGAAGTTTCACCTTCATTGCCAATTTTCCGATGGTTCGTTCTATTGGCCACACAGGCCGTGACTCATGATGCGTTTCTCAGGTTAGCTCGTATCGCATCACCCCGGGGTTCCCTCCGATTTTCTTGCATAAAGCCCCGCGAATCATCCATCAAGCTTTCTTGTCCTTTCTCTTGTCAACGACAAGCTCTCAGCGTTGCACTTGGTCCTTGGGAAATCTCCAGTAAACTCGCCATGGCCAACGAATCCGTCCATTTCTTCGACCTCTACTCCGACCGGCCCACTGCCACCAAGTCCTGGTCCCCGCACACCCTCAAGGTCCGCGCCATCCTCAACTTCAAGGGCATCCCCTACACCCAAACCTGGACCTCCTACCCGGACGTGAAGCCGCTCGCAACAAGCCTCGGCCTCTCGCCCAATGCCTCCGGAATCCCATACACCGTCCCGATAATCATCCACAAGTCCGTGACCTCGAATCCAAATGGCGCGATCATGGATTCCATCCCCATCGGCCTCCATCTTGACAAGGTCTTCCCCTCCCCGCCGCTCTTCCCATCGGGAGACGCAAGCTACGCTCTCCTCCTGGCCGTCGATAAGATCGTTAGTCAATTGGAGCCCTCAATCCGCCCGTTCATCGTTCCCCGCGTCGTGAGCCACCTAGACGAACGAGGCCAGAAATACTTCCACGAGACGCGCTCCAGATCCTTCGGGAAACCGCTCTCGGAAGTCCGTCCCACGAACGCGGAAACAATCGAAGCCCTCTGGAAAGAAAGTGCCACTGTCGCGGCACCATTGGTCAAGATGCTGGCGGGGAGAGAGGGGAAGACGGGGCCGTTCTTCGAGGGCGAGAAAGCTGGGTTTGCGGATTTGTTGCTGGCGGCTCGGTTGGCGTTTATTGCTCGGTATGACGAGGAGCTTTTTGGACGGTTTGTTGGGTTGGGCGGGGGTGAGTTGGGGCGGTTGTATGAGGCTTGTCGGCCTTGGTTGGAGGGACAGGGGGTCGATAAGGAGTGGGAGTTTCCGCAGGCTGCTTAATGGGAGGCGGAAGATCCGGGGAGAGATGTATAGATCTATAGCGCAATTTGACGATTCAAGTGGATTCGCCCGAGTGGGGGCTCGACAGGCCATAACGTGAAGTCCGAGAGGGTTGGAGAGGATAACAGAAGAATTGCTCCTGCTGGAAGCTTATACAGCTCAAAATCGCACCTGGAGACCCCTCAGCTGGGCATACAAAAGAGCGACGACAGACTCGTGGGAGTGAATGGTGACTTCAAGTCTGCCAACCGTCAACGATCTCGGTCATCCCGCTTTATATGAGGATTGGCCAGTGTTACTGCTCTACTACCTCCTAATATTGCTTCAATCGTTCCTTCATTTTGCTTCACTCATTCAATTGTTCTTTCCTAATATGGCTATCTTGAAGGTCTATTGGAGGCTTCCTCACAGGTATAAATATCACTAGATAGACCTTAGTTAGAAACTCAGATTCTTCTTCCGCTTTCATCCCGACGATCGCTCACCTACGCGCTCAGTCATCTGAATCTCCGCGTCGCTCGCACCTCCGTGGCTCATAAAGTCCAATCCAGATTGGGTGACGCCTGGGGTTAACGGGGACTCGGCTAGCCTCGGAGGAATATTTAATCCGGTATACCAGCGGAGTCATACAGTCTTAAATAACCTCTTTGTAGTTGCTCTTACAACAAGCCAAACCTCGCATTTGTCGGGCTCTTCGAGCATCTTTTATCGGTCTGGCTGCCACAAATATAATGAACGGGAGGACACGCCTGTCCGTGGATGCTGGTGAAGCTCCCCAGGCGACATAAAACCAGACTGGAAATGGAGTACCACCCTGCAGCCGGGCATGGACCAGACTCTTGGCAAAGGGAATTCAAGCAAGCACTTAGTCAAGTAAACTACTATATGAAGCAACACCGAACTCGTTACGGATTCCTGTTCACGACCGAAGAGTTCGTGGCGATACGCAGAGTTGACACCCCCTGGAGCTCTCGAACCCAGTCCCCTGGGAGGCCGGAGGAACCGCTACCCTCCCAACCGAGGCTCACTGTACTGCTGGCGCTGTGGTATTTGGGCATGCTAGCGTCGCAGGATCAGGGGCCAAATCGCTGGCATACCATCTTACCGGCATACAGTGCGTGCAAGATGACAAAGAGACTTTTACGTGTTGTCTCCATCCTATACCATGTGCAAGTCCTCCATTTGCTGGCCTAATTCCTTTGTTCTTCAAGACAGCCTGTACTTAACTCAGTTTTCTCTGGGTTGATTGGCATTAACAACATTACCAATACTATAAAATAAGCATATTCCACTCATTGCATCCTCGGTACAAGACCCCAGCGCGAGACTGCATAGATACTTAAGTCCCGTGAGGAAGACGATGCTCAAATTCTGACTGGCCAACCCATAGACCCGACACAAAAAACAGCTCGTAGCTGTCTCAGACAGAATGCGTCGCAAACAGTATCGTTATCACATCCATTGCGTTGATGAGGATGAATCGGGTTGATGCCGGGGCAGGACGGCAGCCGGTGGTTGAGGGTCGTAGCAATGATGTTTGGGGGTAGCAGAGTAAAACCTCCTCGTCTCCGACATGGCCTTGGACCGACAAAGTCCATGGGGTTAACATACCAGGTCGTCCGGTGAATGGATGAGAATGAACTGGAAGTTTGAGCCTTGAGCTGGAAGGGGTTGTGGCCGCACCGATCAACCTTGCAGGTCCCTTGAACAGAGTGCAACTACGATCTCTCCTTGAACGCTACGGTTGAATGTAGGTTGATCTTGACGACTGTGATCAGTTGAATTACCAAATCACGCTTCATTATATGCATACGATATGTGTTCTCACTATGTCTATATGCGATGAACCATGCGCCTATTAAGATCCGTATCGTACATCAATGTGTATATGCCGTAATATCCTATTATGCGTAGCGCTCCAGCAGGTGCTCCGACTCCTCGAACGGCTCGCCTCCCTTCGTCTGCTGGTGGCTGTTGCGCAGCCGACTCCCGGTGGTGGGGACCGGCTTCTCGAGGCGCAGAGCCCACAGCAACAAATCCTCCGCGGGGAGCAGGATTAACCAGATGCGGTTGATGAGGAAACAAATTCCCACAGACACCATTGCAACTGTCGCATCAAACCAGTAATGGTTGGCGGTCGCCACAATCACAGACAGCACGAGGAGAGGATATAAAATGGCGAGGGCGACAAAGAAAGTCGTGGACGCCATGGACCGTAAAGTCCTCCGTCCACCTTGCAAAACAGACCAGAAGTTGGAGTGGTACATGAAAGTGGCCCCAATGCAGAAAGCGTAAGTAAAGTGCAGGCTAGGCATAGCCGCTAGCTGATTGACCATCTTGCCGCCAACCCATACACTTTCTGCGTTTTCTTGTCGTACAGTATCATGGAAGTTGAAGGACTCGGGGAGGAGCCGTGGCGGCATGCAGGGATAAAAGCAGAAGACTATGAAGGCGACAAAATTGCCGAGCGTCATCGTGCGGCGGACGATCGCGAATCGCTGAAAATCAGGAGCAGCCCAGTAGTACCAGGAAATGAAACTAAGCGGTCAGCATACATCCAGTGGGAGAGAACTTTGACCAGTCTTACGCAACTGTTCCTGGAATATGAACCAGGGAGTAGATTCGGTTGAACAAGGTCATCCAACCTTTGTGATTGTTGAGGAAGAAAGCTTGAAAGTCGGATTCTTCGATGGGAAAGAAGATGCGGAAAATAGAGCGATGTTCCAAGTCAAGAATGCCGATTCCGTGGTCCTGAGCCAGCTGCACTACGTCCGTCCCGGCAGGAGATAGCGCCTGCGCAACCGCCTTCGTGCAAGAATAGAAGGCGTAATTGAGGACCCAGTAGAACATCTCGACTAAAAACGGCAGCTTCTGCAGGATCCGACTGTGGACATGATGGGCGAAGCGAGAGGAATTCGGTGTCCTGATCACTAGCCACCCGTATACGCGTCGCTTCGGTTCGTGTGGGTTCTTGAGGTTATTCTGTCCGTCTGGTAAAGGCATGGACGTGGCTTCGATGTCGGATTTGAGGAATTCTTGCTTGGCCAAGGAATTGCGATTCTTGTCGAAGATCTTGTAGTGTCTTGTGCGATTGAAGAAGAGGGAGGCAACCATAATGCTCACGACGATCTAATGAGAAGAATTGTTAGAGTGTGCCAGAAGGTTATGAGCAGAGTAAACGCACGATCGGCTCAACCCATGTGTGAGAGGCAAACTGGGGCTTGCCCAAATCGATCGTCTGCGTACTGTTTGTCGACATTTCTGCGACTGAAATCAGAGGCGACGCTAAAAACAGGATTCGATTCTCTATTGAAGAGCTGAACTGGCCGACTTGGAGGTGGAAGAGCTGGACAAGCGCTGGGGGGAGAGCGAACAGAGACAGCACGTGAGGGGACCAAGGGGCGGGGAGAAAAGAAAAACAAGAAAAGAGGAGAAACACCACTGTCGAAAAGAAAGGCAGAAGCCCCTTGGGAAGTGGGAAAGCGTGCAAGAGGGCAAAGAGGGTGCCCTGGAAAGGATGGGAGAGGAGCAACACAGAAAGGGGAGAAGAGAGAGGAAAGAATCTCAGCCGGCAACCGACGGAATTTCCGCTCGTGCAGCCTTCAATTCTGCCCAAAGAGGAAACCTCACTTAATTTTGAAGGTTTCCCAACAGCAGATTCTTACCAAGATGGCAGGCAATGCTCTTCCAGGCAGCCAATTCTGCAAGAAGAGTTAACTCTTCATTGTTCCCGCTCTGCATCGATGGGCAGTTGCTCCATCCCCAACTCCTCTTTCAGCTCTCTCGTGCTCTCCGCTCAGGGAAGGAAGTCAGGAGACCACCACAAGGCTCAGATTCGGTCGCGGCGCCGGGGGCTGCAGTTGAGCTGCGTCCACGGAACAGCCGGAGCTGGTCTCCGTGCCTGCCATTCGCCCATGGTCGATCGTATCCACACTATTGAACGAAGACGGAGCCTGAGCACACGGTCAACGTTGGTTGGCGCAATTTGCCAACAGGGCTGAAATCCGCCCCTCCCCTTCTTCGCTGAATCTTGATCATCAACTCCAAGATTGAGGAGTACTGTCACGACAACATGTGCTTGCCATCCGTTCTCTCGCCCTTGTGCCCTCAAAAAGCCCGTGAACAGCTGTTTTGAAACCCCGTTCTCCTGTGGCTCCCCGCGAAAGTTGTGCAACAAGCAGTGCTTACTGTCACGTGATGTCCTCACCACCAATCCTACGGCCGACAGTGGAGGCCACTCACCAACGGAGAGCACATTGAAGCCATCAGTCTGAAGGAAGAGTGGGAATTTGAGAATAATGAGCTGATCGAGTCAGTTCTCATCAAGACTATCCCCATTTTGCAGAGGCTGGAAAGTGCTCGACCCTGACAAGCAAAACTATATATTCCAGAAAAGTACACGAC
Organism: Aspergillus lucknowensis; assembly: GCF_044049455.1. Taxonomy (NCBI): domain Eukaryota; kingdom Fungi; phylum Ascomycota; class Eurotiomycetes; order Eurotiales; family Aspergillaceae; genus Aspergillus; species Aspergillus lucknowensis. Next base: position 107,142 of record NW_027263610.1, on the reverse strand, counting down.
TCACTCTCAATCATGCCACGCCTTGTTCTTCTGAAGTTACTTTTTCTCTTTGAGATACCTTCCGCGACAAATTTCATGCCGTCTTGGTATCGTTGTTGACGCGACACTTTTCTAATGTGGCAGTATATGCGATAAATTATCATTGAGTGTAGGCTCGAAGAAGCTCCAGACTAACCAAGGACTACCTGATCCTGAATGCCCGCCAGCCCGCCGAATGGTGAAGGTTTTACAGGAGGGATTTGTACCTCTGTCCTCGTCCGTGTCGGCGTATCATCCAGCATCAATCCCGTCTCCGCCGCTTGAACAACACTCTCACTCATACTCGAATATATGGCCCGGCCCTCACTCGGATACGATGCTGTAATGGCAATCCTCGTCTTCATTACCATCACAGAACTCTCGAGGTTCCATGAAGTCACAATTTCATCACTCTCATCCTCAACGATATGGACCTCCTCGTACCAGAGGACGGTCTGCTCAGAATATACATCCCCGCTGATTTGGAAACAGCTCAGTCCCTCCGGACAACACCGTGTGTCTCCATCATGGTAAAAGCAGTAGTCGCCTGGGAAGCAGTGCTCGGAGGCAGAACACCAGTCCTGTGCTGAGGGGTTGGTTGTGTCGTGAAATTGTTTCTCGTTAGGGGGGTAGTAAATCGCGCCGAGGGTGGAATTCTCTTCTAGTCTGTGTCAGCCAAATTCCGGCCAGAGTGCAGTTGCGACTCACCTCGAAGGCTATCTTGCGCAGGAGTCAACGTCGGCGATGGGTTGCTCGCACCATAGTAGAATGTTCGCGTAACGAGACTGACCCCATCATGCGGTGATACTCCGTCTGCACGCGGTGGACCAATATTTGGACTCCCGAGGATATCCTGCTCGCTACAAAACGAAATGGAAGGAAGAGAAAGAAGATAGAGAAGGGTCCGATGGAGGGACATGGTTGTTCTTTGGGCGGCCATATTAACTGAGAGGTTTGAGAACGCAACGCTGGTGATGAAAGACGAAGTTAAGAGGCCGACCAACACAGCAAGAGAAAGGCAGATATTTATAGATCCCATCAAGCCGCATCGCCAGCGAGCTCTTTGACCCTCCACACCACAAAGGACTATAAATGGAAGCGCCCGTTTCCAAATCCGGTTTATGAGAAGCGAAGCGCCGGCCGATTCTCGCATACTTTGTTCATGCGGCCGCGGGACCGGCCCGCGCAGCTGCAGTCCGCATATCCCTCCAGAAGGACGGCGACAAAACCAACAGGAGCGTTGGGGAGAGGAGAGGTAAGGCGCCTGGGGCAGGGCTGAGCTTGCCGCTTGGGGGCAACATCCCTGGCGTGTCCAGTGGTTAAGCGCCGGGCCGGGGATCATGGCTATAATGCGACATTGCGTGCATGTCGGCGCGTACTTGGCCCACTCGGGTCCAGGCAACTGCAGTCGATGAACAACTTACAGAACCTTGTGCGAATAAAGTTGCTGGATTGGTCGGCTCGTCCCCAAGCTGTTGGTGGTGGGGGAGGGACCCCTTCGCGCGGTGTGAGCACCGCAGCCGCTCGAAGTGTCCTGGAAGATGTGTGTTTTTCCTGACGGATGCTTCTTGAGACCTCGCTGGAGGTGGTCGATCACTGAAGACCGGATTCCTGGCGTCTACTGTCATCTACACACCGACACCCAGGTTCTCTCCAACGGAGCATGAGCCCGACGACCTTCCTTGGCAGCAAATTTCTACTGCTTGAATTGCTATATACGCGACTCTGTCGGCTGGCTTCGATGGCACACATTGATGGATACGTTCCTCTAGTCGTGATGTTTGCCTCACGCAGATCCCTGGAAAGCAACTCACTCCAAAAGCAACAAATCGTTACATCCACACAGCCACCGACCCTCCGACAATATCAAGGAAACTCCCACCCACCAGTATAACTACTAAAGAATCCATCCGCATCATATTTGGCCTTAACCTCCTTCAACTTCTCGTATCCGCCATACGTAACAAGCGGGTTCTGATCCAGCTTCGCATCATTAATAAAAAGCGGCAACCCTTCGCCAGCTGGGACGGCATTGACCAGCTCCTTGAAGCTCTCCTGGACCTCCTGGTAAGCATCGTCCCAGAGTAACTCCGACGCGGTGAGCAGGTAGTTCACCCAGTACCACGGCCCATCAGGCATCTGCATTGCGTTGCCGCCGAGGTACGCGTTCGAGGCGTCTGTCAGCGACTTCGGGATGGGCTGGATGTCCAGGGAGGTGATGAGGTATTTGCCCTTATTCTCCTCGCTCCAGTCGCGCCAGTTCTCGTAGAGGGTTGCCAATGTATCGATACCCTCGTCTGTGCCGGGTTGAACAGTGACACGGAACGTGTTCCGTCCCCTGCTTAGCTCCGCGCTGCCGGGAAAAGGCATGTTCACGACGCCGTTGTAGTCCAGATGGCCCAAGGTATTCATGAGGTGCGGGATATCCGTGAAGTTCTTGAATGCATCGCCCGCGTCGGGCCCATCGTACACGAGGAACAGGGTGATCGCCTCGTCGAGGTTCAGCTCCAGATCCGGTGTGGGGAGCTTCATATACGTTCCGATGATAGCGGCCTTCGGGTCCTCGTTGTACTGGATAAAGTTGCCGATTGCGTCCAGCACTTTCTGGTTCTGCTGGAAGAGATACACCACCACACCGGCGTAGAATGTCCCCGCGGGCCGCGATTGCACGGTATACTTGGTGACGACGCCGTATGCGTTCCCGCCGCCGCCGCGGAGGGCGAAGAAGAGGTCTGGATTTAGGTGCTCCGAGGCAGTCACGATCTCCCCGGTCGGTGTGACGACCTCAAGCTCGCGGAAGGAGTCGCATGCCATACCGTACTGGCTGGAGAGGTACGAAAGGCCACCAGAGAGAGCGAGACCAGTTCCGACACCAGCCAGCCGCGCACCGACGACGGTGCGGTTGTACGGCAGGAGGTATTCATAGATATCGCCGAAGGTGCCTCCGGGTCCGAAAGTCGCGAGCTCCGTTACCGGATCGTACTTCTTCTCATTTAGGGAGGACAGATCGATGAGGACACCCTTGTCGACGGACGAGAAGAAGTCATTGGGGTTGTGCCCGCCGGCCTTGATCGCGAAGCGGGAGTCTGAGGCGCGGATGGCCTTGATTGCGACGGAGACATCCTCGGCAGAGGTTGGGTAGACGATGCATGAGGGCTTGAATTTGCTCTGCTCCGTGTTGAAGTACGTGTTTACGGACTGGCGGTAGTCAGCGCAGAAGGGGTTTGTAACGACAATCTCATCGCCCAGCGATTGAGTCAGATCTCCGCAGGCGTAGGGCCCTGGTCCTGCGGGTTTGGTAAAGGCTGAGGCAGGAAGGGCCGAAAGAAGCAGGCTGACAAGGCCAATGGCCGAAGTACCGGGAGTATGCAACATCTCTGCAGCAACACGGTCGAGATCCCCGTGAGACGAGGTCACACAAGCCGCGTGGGAAGACGAAAAGGGGCCGGATAGACTCTTATATCGGCTGAGGATTGCTGAAATCCCCTGAGGCAGATATGAGCCGTCGGAACCAGATCCGATTCAACGTGTCCATTGTTGACCGTACACCGGGACCATGTTCGAGCGGTCGACGGCTCCATCGGATTCCTGTACGAATTTACGACGACAGGCCTTCATTCCGGCAATACGCAAATACGCACCTCGGCAGGGTGGGCAGCCTGAGAATCTGAGAATCTGAGAACGTTGTGAGATCCACAGACTGACTCGTCGAAAAGTTGAGATCGCCGCGCTGGCGTATAGAGTCGAATCTGGTTGGCTGAGATTGTTGGGTTCTCCAGCGTCAGCACAACCGCAAGGGTTTGAAGCTCGGCATCCGCAGCTGTCCCGGGGTGAGGTGATTGCACTCTGGTCTGGGAGTTGTCGGAAGGTGTTTTGCTTTGGCTCTGCTCGTAGAGAAATATTCGTGAATGGAGTTGTTGGTGGGTGGTTCACGCCTCCTGCATATCCGTCGACCCCGGCCCTCATCGGCTCTTCACATGCATCCCTGGGGGGAAGCGCTGACTTGAATCGTCGAGTCCGTCGAAGACAACAATGAACACGATGAGTTTAAGCTGACATGGCTGATACATCGGGCACAATAGATTCTCGTGTTTTCGTCTTCCCATCAAGTGTCAACAGATACGAACAGAGGGTTAACCGTGACATGACATGGCCATACTCTTGAAAGATACAGCAGCAGGAGTATGTTGCACTGCAAACGATAGCTTTGGGAAATGACTGCCGGCATTTATTAAACACTTTTAAGAATGAATAAACTTCTGCATTGAATGGCGGCCTGATACATCCGACTCCAACGCTATAAAGTCCTGACTCTCACAGTCGAAATCATCCCACCGCGCGCGTGTCCGCGCCCGCTTGGGATAAACCGGATCGTCAGGAGAGCATTTTCGATACCTGAGTCTTTCAAATCGACGCTGCGCCGACGGCCCACTGGACGCGGGGTTATCGTCGCTAAAGACATTCGTAAACGTGGACCTGGTTGTCCTGCGCAGGCATGCGATCGGGCGGAGGCGCGGAATAGACGCTGTGACGATGATGACGGCGCCTTCTGTTCTGCGGGACTATTAGAGGAGAGAAACAGGATTGAAGGCTGGACAGGATTCGGTTCTTACAGGAACCAGATTGTGCACATGGCTGATGCATCTGTTGGTGCATGTCAGTTTCTGCCTTATATCTCAGCCAGGATTGAGCGCACAACTGAATGATGTCGTCGTCATCAGTCGAAGGTGGGTGGTTCTCGAAATAGCAGCCACCATCGCCCTTTCCATGTCAGCGATTAGAGCCCGGGCATCGTGAGGCACGACTTACAAGGAGCTGAGGGATAGGATCAGACATAGCGCAATCTTAGTTTGGAGACGCAGTTTGAGATGTATGATCACCAGCAGGGCAATGACGATCAGAAACAGGTCTGTAAAGGCATTGAAGGCTGCTAATATTAGTTTGACGTGTGGTCATATAGTCCGGGAGACAAGCGCGTACCCCCCTGGAAATACCCATATCGCTGAATTACCATCGCCGGCCGGCACGCATCTCTAAGTACGAAGGGATCCCATAACGCCTCGACCGGCTTGCACTTGGTAAATTCCAGGATGATAGGGATAACGTTGATAATCACTTGAAGGGCAATCACACCCCACAGGACCTTGCGGCGGACGTTATGGACGGTCAACACGGTCGTCTGGAGGAAGAGGATGAAGGATATTCGGCCGAGCATAGGACCCAGCACGCCGAAGGGCATCGAGATCATCGCATATTTGAGCATATTGACGACATTGCGCGGGTCGCGCATTAGATCCGCTAGATCGTCTCCTAGACCCCAGTGTGTCGACGCGGTGCTGAGGCCAGAGGCAACGGCCTGCATTATCTACAAACGACAGGTTAGCGACGAGCGAATTGCAGCAGCTTGACACTCACATACGCCCCAACCATGATGGCATCGTCGACACACGGCCGTCGAAAGACCAGCAGCTGCGAGTACCCTCGCAGGAGGATAACCACCGTACAAATCCCGAATTCGGTCCATATCAGACAGTATAGTGTCGACTGGGCGACGACCGAAGACTCCCCAAATGTGTCAATGTCCATGTTTCCTGCTGGAACAGTGTGCTATCTGACTCTCAAGGGGGATCCTTCGCGGACAATGAGCTGCACCAAGGAGGTAGAGTGCCCATCAAGGAATTTGAACGATGATGTGGAGACTGACCAAGGAATAGGAGATAAGTTGGAACGGCGCAGGAGAAGAGGACATCTGTGATCCAGGAATTTATACGACTTTGCTCGAAAATTCGCCAACCCAGGACTATGGAAGCATTCGGGTTGCCAAACTCTCCGGCTTTGCCTGCAGACTACCGAAACACGAGGTGGATTGTGTAACGGAAGCCCAACTGGCTGCGCGGGGATGGGTATCCAGTACCAGTATCGGTCAACGTGGTTCAGGGAGCTGGTAGACGTTTATCCAATCGGTGAACCACCGTTGCCGACCTCCATCGGCGAAGAGTTCCGAAGAGGTTCAGATTTGCAAAGTTTCAATTCTCTCCCCCGGACGAGAGGTGGAGAAGTGGCCGGGAGTGAAGGCGAATGGGTGTTCTAGAACAGTCGTTGATGTCATTTCTGGGGGGTATCCAATATACTTCTTCAACAGCCATTTCCCCACACGGGCGCTCTGTTCGATCGGCAGTGTGAATTCGTATCGAGCGAATACAAAGCCGGCGATCCGAAGGAGAGGAGATGGACCTGAACTGGACTTGATTATGTCTCAATACCAAAGATAGTAATCTACGCTGTGGGCTTGAATCCAGAGCAGGGATCGGACAACATGCGTCGTTCGGTGGTCTCAGTTTCATTCAGCTAATCACAGCCTAAGGTGGTAGCGCGGTGGCCGGCGTATTCATCCATCCTGGGAGTGTCTCCAATCCCTAACCGACTCATTCCGATAAGGCATCCGTGGAACACACCACGCGACACCGCGAGCCGGTCGGGTTGCTCTGCTAGCCGCAAGAATCATGTGCAAAGAGAATTGAGACCTAACCGGCAAAGAATTTGGCTTTCCCGATGACTTGGTACTACGCCGTGTGGGGGCCCTGGGTAGGTTTCCGGAGCAAGTCGTGGCGGACTACCAACAGGTATGAACCCTTCGTGCCGTGGTTGGGGAAATCTGAGATCTGCGCCCTCAGCTTCTCCCTGGTTGACCCAGAGACATTCTATCCTCTGGTGTGGTCAAGATCCGTGACGACCATCAGCGGCCATTCAATCCACCCCCTCCGATCCTCTCCAAGGATGAACTCAGCTATCGATACAAAATGCTGGGGGAGTCGACATGCCCACCATCTGTCAGAACAGGCTCTGTCGAGTATGATTGCGTAGTGTGCGAGTACGGCCATCGCATACGCGTTCCCCTCTTCCATCAGGCCGATAAAGTCGGGCGACAATCGAATATACCACGTGAATACACTGGGGTAATCATCCAGACGTCCTGCAGAGAGCTCCCTATGAATTTCTGTCAGGTCATGACGTCTTGTGCCCACTTCGTTCTCCTCGTCATTCTTCGGAGGTGGCAAGACGATCAATTGGGTGACCATCGCAAACGTATCTCGAAGACAAGTGAGAGAGGCAGATAGGGCGTACGAATGTGCTAATGTTACTGTGGGATCGTCTTCCCACAGCCGACTCAATGCCATAAGGCGCTTGTCTTCCACGCGGATCCATTCCAGCAAATCCCCGTTTAGTGCTGGTGGGATGTATCGTCGGATGGCGGGAGATAATGGACCAGATGAAATCCACTGTTGGCATCTCCAGAAAATTCCAAAGATGTTCTGAATACAGTGAGCGACTCGTGCTGCTGCAGCCGATAGACTGTGTGCCTCTTCTGGTTTATATGGCTGGTCTTTCGCCCTTTGAAGCAGGACGCCAGCCTCCTCGCTCGAGTTTGCAAATGAAATCAGCACCACGAACATGGCAAAACCAAATAGAGCAGATGAGTTCTCCGCTGTTATGTTTTTGATCGACTCCAAATATCCTGGGAGGGCCTGATTAACGTGGTACGCGCTTTCCGTCAGGAGCTTCTCCGATGTTTCCTGCTGTGACATGCTGGCCAGGTGGATGTAGGCGACGCTCAGAAGGCCATGGCCCAAGAAAGGGAAGGAAGCCGATAGTTTGGGAATATCTTCGCGGAATAATTTCTTAAGAGACGGTGATCCTGGCTTTGTGAAGGCCGCGGCCGTACAGACCCGGAAATGGTAGTAGAGCTCAGAGTCTTGCGTATTGCGGCGACAGAAACGGGGGAGACCCCCCGGGTCAGATAGCTGGGCAGGTAATCCAAGTGCTATCGCCCGCGGGAAGTTGGCGCTGGCAACCGTGGAGAGTTCTTGACATTTTGAAGCAGGTTGAAGGCCCTTGAAAGAGCACTCGACAGACCGCTGGAAGCAGTTGCTGCACACTGGCTTTTTCTCATCACACTGCCCAACGTTAATTCTCTCTTTGGAGTGAAAACGGTCCCGTTGCTATACCTTGATCCTCCGCTTCTTGCACGGGGCGCAGCCCCATCTCGATTTATGGTGGAATTTGCGTCTCTTTGCCGCGGGCACCGGGACGCTTGCCATACCTAGAATCGTGAAGGAGAGCATTCATAAATTATCATCGGGGTGATCGAGCGGCCTTTTCTCGCGGCTCCACCTCAAGTCTCCAAAGAGAAGGGGGGGGGGGGTAGCAAGCGCGAGTCAGGAAGCTTGAGCGCCTTGGAGGGAGGGGCCCTTTTCAAGGCGGGTATGACACCGCCAAGCTTAATGAAATTGAGTCTGAAAGGCGTTGTTTCAGTTCTCATCTCGAGGCGATCCGAGGCACTTGGTTCTGGACATGTGTCTTGAAGAGCTGGGCGGGGAGCGTGAATATCTCTCCCGCACGATTGATTGCGACACTGCCGGCGATGGCGAATGAGAACATTCTGTCAATAGCTCCTGGGGCTCGAGGCTCGTACGAGTCCTGCTTGTCCGAGTTGGGGGTCCCTGTAACTTGCTCGCTCTGGGGGAGATTCAGAGCTCCGGTGGGGGGGCTTCGGGATATAGCTATTCCGGATCCGACGGATGCAGACTAACCAAATACAGCTAGAATAACGGCGAACCCTCGGCGCCGAGGCAGTCGTGCCTGAGGCCAAGACTGCCAATGCCGACAAGCTTCATCTTCAGGGCGACAGAGGGACAGACGTTGCTTGGACGATGAGTTGCTTGAGGTCGAAGTATGTCGCCAGAATCGGCAGGGGGCAAGTTTCTGATGACGGGGGCATTGGAATAGGGTTGTACTTGAGATCCTGGAGGAGGTTATCGAGTCTCGACCTGATATTCTGGACGGAATCTCCCAGAATGAGCAATTCGCTGGACCGGCGCCGAAGCACGACTCGACAAAGAGGTCAATGAGTCTATCTGCCTCGTAGATGTTCGACTCCCACGCGAGGCTGTAGTAGTCCTCCGCGTCGACGACCCCGTTGATGATCATCCCGCCGACAATTGTCGGGGAAGAGATGCGCGAATGTTGCGCCAAGTACAGTCCCAAGGCTAACCCCCGTAGTACGAGAGCTTTGCCAGTGAGTATTGCTCATGAGGTCTGCGAACAGCGGCCATGAATGAAACCGCGCAATAAATTTTGGGGCTAACATGGGCTAGAATTATACCTCAATAGCCAGGCACCAGCCATGGGAGTCGGAATTCGCGAAAACGACCGGCCTTCCTGTTTGGAGGATTGGCTTGTCCTGAATACCAAATAACGGACAGGGTATCTACCTGGAAATAGGTACCCTACACGGTGACACAGATACCTCCGAAGCTCAGCCCCTTTTGACAAAATATTCTTGATAATCAGAAAGGCATCATCGTGGGTGTCAAGGTACACCTGTTCTCGGAGATGTGCAGTTGGCGTACGCCTTTCCTCTGTACTTTCATTAAGAGGTCTTGGGTTACCGACCTGTCCGGCCTGTAATAGCTTCACCACTGCGTCATGCCCTCCCTGTGCGGCAAAGGAGAGCAGCGTGTGACCATGGCGATTCTCCCACTCCAGACTAACCCGCCCAGTCTCTAGCAAGAGCTTTACCACCGCTTCATGACTCTGTCGCACAGCAATAGATAGTGGTGTCTGACAATAGATATCCTTTGAGCCGACATAACATGCCCGGTCTCAAGCAAGAGTTTTACCACGGCCTCATGACCTTTCCTCGCAGCCCACAGCAGCGGCGTTCTGAATGCTGATACGAGCTGTTGCTTCATTCCCCTGTTTGGCAGCCCACAGCGGAGCGGAACTTCCCGAGTTCAACGCGTTATGCCAATAGAGAAATGGATTGAGAGAATAGATGTCGGCAGGTTCGAGCCAACGAGCTAATACATATCTTCGTTCTGCCGTTGAGGGCGGTTCATAAAGGAGGAAAAGCAAGCACTGACTAGTTGGCTAATAAATTATGAATTGTGAGCTAATCTATGACTGCACAGGGGATTGTATAATTTAATTATAGAACAAGAAAGTCTGCCGCCTGGTTAATCAAAGATGACTTTATAATACCCATCCTCTTCAGCCAACCTCTTCCGCTTGCGCTGCTTGAGCCATTCCTTGGTATCATGAAGCCAACAAAATCCGTCGAAGGTCAAAAAGACAAACCTAATCCAAGTAAATGCATGCACCATACTCATTAATCATCTTGCCCACGAGCACGAAACCACCCAGCGCCAAAACACCACCCTTAATAAAGAACTCCAAAATCGGCCTAATATCAACTATACTTGGGAAGGTATTTAATTCATCATAAGCATCCTGAAACCCATACAAGAAAGATGAGAACCACACTCCCCCTAATGTTCCGAACACAAGCCAAGCCATCATAACCACGCGCTGAAGAGTAGAGCTACTCCCCGCTTGAAATCGGGAGACAACACCGGCGATGGTTAGGGGAACAAGGGAGAGCAAAAACCCCAAAATTGCGTTGAGAGACATTCTGTAAATAGGGTGTGACGCAATGTTTATCGTGTCAAGGTCGAGATCCGCGATCGCGCCGCTAAATTTTCCGCCGTCCGCTTCAGCCTCCTCCATTATTGCTGTGCGCACCATGTATAGGAGAGGATACTCGGCGGTCAAGCAGGTGGCGACGAGGTTGAGGACTGACATGTACGCGTAGGGCGCGACTGTGAGGCCAAACGCAGCATAGCCATATCGTTCATGGCTCGAGGCAGCGGCGCCTAAGTACTCCCCCAGTCTACAAGGCTGCTATGTGCCAGGTCAACAATCACAGCCACCGCCACCTGTTGGGGAGCAAATGATTGATTGAATCAAAAAGACCTCTGGCAGCGGAAAGGCAGAGAGCTGAATGTGAGAGAACCGACTTTTTACTTGACCTAATAGACGGGTGGAGGGAACTTTCATCGAGTGGCATTTCTGGATCTGTATTGAACGCGCAGAATAAAGAGATTGACGACATCACGCTTAGAGGCTACTTCGACAAAGCTCTAGAAATTCTGCAAGTGACAGGAGTGATTCCGCTGCTAAATGATGAAGTGCGAATTTCGCACCGGTCTCCATGCTTGGAAACGCTGCGTCATGGTTGTGGTGGATTGGCCAGGGAAGCAAGGAACTCGACCGAAGTTCATTTTTTGCGGGGTTGGTGGAAAGACCACCTTCTCGTCTATCTCCTCGCTAATGACAATAAGAGTAAGCCCGATGTGCGTTTGTGGGAAGTAATAGCATAATATACAGAGACAGCAGCTGGAGCCCTTCTTTACCTTGAACATTCTGCACTCTTACACGAGTCCAGGTACTCCCAGGCAAACGCGGACGCGAAACCCGGGTTTTATTTACGGCGTCTGGCTCCATCCTTGTTTGTGTCTTGGTTTGAACTCCTTTGAATTGAATCTAAGCCGTGCCACTTCCGTTGCCACGCGATAGGGCTTGGACAGGATATACCCTACCAGGGCGGGAATGGTCGCCCACGACGCAGCTGACGTAGCCCCCTCAAAAGGTAAAGAACCAAGCCACGCTTGTGTAAATCCGGACCAACCGTACTTCCTTCGAGATCGGTTCCATGGTCGCCCAGGAACCAGCCAACCATCTGTGGCCAGGAACATCTTGTCGGCGCTCGCCACGCAAGCTGGATCGTCAGCATCTACAAGCTTTTTCGGTGGCATCTGGGATAGGAAAGGAAGTTTTCGCTCATCAGCGAATCGGAATACGCATTGTACATCAGGCTGCTGTGGAGAGTGGCTACGTAGACCGTCAATGGGCTGACTGCCACAGTATAACTATAACTCTGGAACCCCCCGCTGTAGTCTCTTTCAATTCCAATCTCGAGTTCAAAGACATTCGCTTCCACAGCAAGGAAGATGAGAATCAGTTTCAAGTGGACTGCAATTGCAGTCGTAGCGGTGATCCAGTCCTGCGCTGCTCAGACCTACACAGAGTGTAATCCGCTTGAGGGTAAGTCCATACTCCCCTCCACTTCGCTACTAACGAAGTCAGAAACATGCGACCCCAATGACGGTCTTGCTACGTACAGATTCAGTACCAACTTTACCACCGGCGACTCGGCCTTCGATGGCTGGACCACAACGTCGGGCACGGTAACGAGCACCGATCTCGGTGCCCTGTTCACCATCAACGAACAGGGCGACGCTCCGACCATCGAAACCAAATTCTACATCTTCTTCGGCTACATCGAGGCTAGATTTCGCGCTGCCAGTGGCACTGGTATCGTCAGTACTGCTATCCTCGAGTCTGATGATCTCGATGAGATCGACTGGGTACTCTTCTCTCCCTTCCTGCAATCAAACGGCCACTGACAGACAACAGGAACAAGTGAGTACCTTCGACAACCAAATCCAAACCAACTACTTCGGTAAAGGAAACACAACCTCCTACGACCGCGCCATCACCGTCTCCGTCTCCTCCCCGGAAGAAACCTTCCACACATACAGCATAAGCTGGACGGAATCCGCAACGCAATGGTTTGTGGACGGGACGCTCGTCCGCACACTCAACTACGCCGACGCCGTCGGCGGCAAAAATTACCCGCAGACACCCATGCGCGTGCGCATTGGGATCTGGGCCGGCGGCGACCCGAGTAATTCCCCCGGGACGATTGAGTGGGCTGGTGGGGAGACGGACTACACCCAGGGGCCGTTCTCAATGTATCTTGAGTCTGTGAGGATCGTGAACTATAACCCGGCTGAGGAGTATACCTATACAGATCGGACAGGGTCGTATACGAGTATCAGTGCGTCAAACGCGACTTCGGAGGACGAGACGGAGGGCGAGGGTCAGAGCTCGAGTATCCCAGTTATCCCGACGACCACGCGAGTTGCGCCTAGCTCCAGCGTGACCGTGAGTGTTACTGTTACCCCCAGCGTGTGTCCAACTTCTAGTGCGGTACCCACTCCTAGTTATACTCCTGTTTACGGGTTGGGTGTTTCGGTGCGTGGTTCAGCGGCAGGGATGTCTTCAATTCTTGGGATTGTTGCGATAGTGATTGCTGGGAAGGTCCTGTTCTAATGCGCCAGTCACGGAAATGCGGCACAGTCCTTGCGTTCGTATGGGTTGGTGGAATGTCTGCATGGCATGTGGGATCGCAGATGTTTTATTAGCGATTTAGGGTCAGAATAGAATGAATGCTCCCCTGAGACCCTCGACAATAATGTCGATATCTGATGCTCACTTGGTGTGGTAACCCTAGCAACATACGACTAGTCACTCCTTCTATATAAGGCAGCGTCGACTCCCAAACAATGCAGTCGTGCTTGCTGTTCAGATGTAGGTCACGCTGAATACATCATCCCTTTTACGTTCAATTCGTACCACGCATCTGGACACTGCAATGGCACACCACCACGACGTCTCCCTAGCCAGATTCACCCTCGCAGTCCAAGACCCCGACACCCCTGGACCCAGATACCACACCGGCATCTTCGTGAAAACCGCAGAAGACGGGGGTGGTGTGTTCCACCAGGTTACAGGCGATATTACCTCTGTTGATGGGATGCAGTATACACCAACACATGAACCTGCGCCAGAAATCTCTGAGTCCTTCCATTCAGTCGAGAAAATAGGCGTTACGCCAGTCGAAAAGTACCCACACGAGTGGGAGAGGGTGCTTCGAGGCGTGCCGCCGCCACCTCAGCAGAAGGCTTTCAATGTGAAGACGATGAGGACGGAGCCGTTTAAGACGAGGGATCCGTTGATGTTTTACGGGCCTGGTGAGATGAGGAAGTCGTTGGTCAAGTGTACCGAGTGGACGCTGGAACGGGCAATTCCTGCATTGAGGAGGGAGGGACTTCTCATAGATGGATAAGAAGTGCTGGCAGCCAGCGAGGAACTGCTGGGTGTTCGGCATCGACATACTCATGATACGGCATCTTCTAGGAGAGGGGTGTAAGAGGGGTAGCTATCAGCTGGCAAAATGCCAACGTGTTTCAGTCGGTGGATTTGCAACCTTGTTGCACAGGAGATGTACCGGCAATCGCCGAAAGTGTATATCAGTGCAACAGTAAGATATATAACAAATGAACACTAAATAGGCCAAGTTCTGCTGGTAGAGAGTTGATCCGTCACCGACGATCGTGTCCAGATCGACAACTCCGAATTCGCTTTACCACCTGCCTTTGCCCCGTATACTTCTCGACATTGCATTCTCGCGTTCTATCTGAGTTGTAAAGTTACCTTTCCCGAGAAAAATCACCGCAGAGGTTTCATCATGAAATTATTGATAGTTTCTGGTGCATACTAGCGTAGCGGGCTGAGTAAGTTAGTAGAAGCTAGCTTGGATGGTAATAGTGATTGCCTTGGTGAAATACTTTCCTCTTTGTTGGCTCCAGCTCTTTGCACTGCTGTCGAGGCTGGCCAGGCTGCTGCTGTTGCATATCTCCTCGACTGAGGAGCTGTGGTGACTGAAGGATTAGTCCTGCTGGTGATGGAATCAAGGTCCTATTCTATCCTACAACCCTTCTTCAAGCATGGTTGGGACGTAAATAAGCTGATTGATTTCCTGCGCCCACCAGCTCTTGCGTAAGGCATGTTTTAGTTGTTTACATATGCAGCTTATTGATTAATGCAGATATACAGTCAAAGACCCGTCACTTACCAAATGGTTTCTTAATAATAGTGCGGATCTTAATGCAACGTGCGGTCGCGACTGCACTCCATTTTCATGGGCTGTGAGGGAAGCACCCTTTACCTGTGTCCAAATGCTCTTCGACCGAGGTGGATCATCTCAGTATGGGCAACTATCACACCATGCTGCAGAACGTGAATTACCTGACCGCTCTGATGTGATGAAGTATCTTCTCCAAAACGGATGCACGGCCTCTATCAGCAGAATCATGTACAGGAGAGAGATAGTAGAGAACATGTCTTAATGACCAAGTGTATCTATAGTACTTTTTAGATATGTATTTGCAACAGATCGCAGTTTCACAAATTGACAAGAAACTTCTCTATCACCGCACTTAGCAACTTCGCACCCTCGCCTCGCATCATAGTGAAATGATTCGCATCAGATATATGAGCAAAATCCATCTTATCCTGCGGGATCAATGTCTCCCAACCACAAGGTCCATAATCCGTCCTCGCCTCGGTAAGAAATCGCAAGCCCTCAGGATCGTCCGGTTTCCGGTCGAACTTGGGCGTACAGTTCTTATCAATTGCATCAGACGCCCAGATAATATGTGTCTTTGGCGCTGCTGATGGCGGAGTAAAGGCTGAAGCATGATAATCATGCAAGCTATTCACGCACGCTTCGAAATGAGGGATCAGCCACTTTGGCGGATCCTTCTTGACCCCGTTGACCTCGCCTAGGAGTCCAATCTTATCGCAGTACTCGAAGTATCTCCGTGGGAGATGGTCCAGTCCCCGTGGCACCGGGCAGTCAATGAGAACGAGGTCGGTGACCTCTTCCCCTTCCGATACCAGTCGTTGTGCGGCGTTGTAGGCGAATATGCCTCCGACGGACCAGCCTCCGAGAGAGTACGGTCCTTGCGGTTGGCGTCGGCGAATTTCCTCGACGTACAACGCTGACACCATCTCAATGCCGCAGGTGTACTGCTCTGGTATTTTCATGAAGGGGCAGTTCATACCGACTACAGCGACCGAGTTGTGCATGCGGGGGAGCGCGGCATAGGACGAGCAAGACCCCGAGCCGTCCGGTAATAAGAAGAGGGTTTTAGCCGTCGTTGCAAGAGCAGGGTTCCCCTGCAGGAGAAGAGAAGTTGCAGCGAGTCTAGGCGAGTTGCTCACACTGGTGTCAGTGCTTTCAGAGAGTCCATCGTAAGAGCTTGAGCCGGTGGACTGTGATTCACGACTGACTCCGTCATACTCGACTGGGATGTCTGAGATCATGGAATTGAGAATGGCATCACGTCCTCCAATGGTCTTTACCTCCGGGGTGTCCTTCTTCCAGAAACTCTGGAGATCCTTGACAGTGGGATAGTCTAAGAAGATGTCTGCCTCATAGTGCAGACCAAGTTCCTCGCGGAATCTGCTTGCGCAGATCAGAGACAATAACGAATCAACTCCCATGTCGTCGAATGCTGCATCGGAATGCAGTTCTTCAATCGGGATTCCGCTCTCCTCGGATATAATCTTCAAAGCGGCTGTCCAGGTATCCGGACTCTCATCCCCGGTGGCTACAGGAATTGAACCTTGGCCATTATGCTTGACGGCTGCTTGATTTGGCCCGGCATTGTTATTGTCATCTCGCATATGGACAATGTAATCCATGAGTCTTCGTGGTACGCCTTGGGCCTTGATGCCCTTGAAGACTGCAACAACGTCGTCTTTTTCGAAAATGGTCATGTCACCACTATACATGCCGTCATCATGCGGCCCGGACATCTTCGCGTGCGATCGATAGGTCTTGTCCATTGAGAGCGGCTTGTAAAAATGGAGAGACCTCCACCCGTGATTTACGAATACCTCTTTGGTCAGATCAGCCTGGTCGTTCGCATTCATGACGAACATTGCGGGCTGGCCAAAGTTGTCAATGAGATACGGGTTGACTTGATATATCCCTTGCATACTCGGGTTGTTGAACTTGACGGTTGCCGCGATCTCGCGATTCGCACTGTCAAGCACGACGGCGGAAACCCCCTTGTATGGAGGATCATATGAAGCGAGGGATGCTACGACCTGGTACCCAGTGTTTCCGGTGAGCTTTTGCACCCGCTCATCAGACCCAAGTCGCTTGTTGAGGTCTGCCATTTGTTTCAAGATTGGTTTGGCTTGGTGCCGTGCTTCCTCGTGGGCTTTCGCCTTATCTGGGAAAGCCATGCTTGCCTCTGCGTGTTTCACCAGCGGTTGGCCTGCCGGAGTCACACTCCAGAACTCGACTTGCGCTCTCTTGGTGCTGACTTCAAGCTCAACGCGGCAGCGGAGCAGCTGCGGGCCCTTGCCTTTGTTCTTCGTAGCCAACGGACGCTGCACATCCATACCCTGGAGGTCCACCAGTGACTGCGCAAACTCGGGGTATTTACCTCGCAGTTGTTCACCAAGAACGAGAGCCATTTCAGCATAGACAGACGGTGTCACAAGTGGGACATTGTTCACTCGATGGCCCCGAACGAACGGATCGACATCATCTCGCAGGATATCCGCCTCGCCAACAAGCAGCATTTTAGTCCCGTCATTCTTCTCTTCGATCAACCGGTGCACGCATGTGGTAGGGAAGTTCTTGTTCTGGAGGAACTGCGCGTCACCTTTGTACAGGGTCCAGTCATTCATATACTGCATCCAGTACTCCTTCAAGTCCCAGCAGTAAGCGGGAAGGCGAAGGACTGAGAGGTTATGCCTGAAGTCTCGATGGTATTCACTCCATCGGATGTTGACCCCCGCTTCATAGAGGGTCGTCATGCTTGATGACAAGGTAAGCCACGGGTCTTTGTTTCGTTGAAGGGTTGCAACGGTCGTTGTTTTAGCATCCAGGTTGGCTTTCAAAAGATTCGAAACAACAGGATGAGCACCGATCTCGACCCAGAGTGCGTTATTTATGAGCCCACTCGCGCTCGCAGCGTCCATGGCGGCAACAAGGTTAACGGTCTCCCGACAATGGCGAGCAAGGTATTCTGGACCAAGTGAATCGTTTGTTGTGAGTACTTCCCCGAGCAGCGGCGAGAGGACGGGCACTTTCGGATCATGGAACTTGATAACTTGTGCAGTCCGATGAAACTCCCCAAGAATAGGCTGCATCTGTGAGGAATGGAACGCAAAAGGAACCTGAAGCTTTGTCGTCTTGAATTTGGCCGAGGAAAGTGCCTGGATGATTGCATCGATTTCTTCATTCGTTCCACCCAAGACAGTTTCCATCGGTGCATTCTGGCAAGAGACTTCATACTCAAAGCCCTCGCACAGCGGACGAATGTCAGCATAATCAGCCTTGATCGCAAGCATGGCGTGTGTGTTTGGCGGAACCTGCTGCTGGAGTAGTTGTGCCCGCTTTCCGACGACAAAGATAGTGTCTGCCTCGGACAACACCCCAGAGACATTCAAGGCAGCGTATTCACCTAGACTATGTCCAACGACAGCGCAAGGCGTCATGCCCCAAGACATCCAAAGTCTCGCCAATGCCATCTGGATGCACACCGTTCCAACTTGGACTACAAGTGGGTCAAAATCTGCGATATCTCTACCACTCTCCTCAATCAGTGGCAGAAATGATGGATATCCCTGTCCCTCTGCCATTGCGTTGAACCGCTGAATATCGGCCCTAAACGCACTGAATTCGAGAAATTCCCGGCCCATTCCCGGATATTGCGAGCCCTGGCCCGTGAAAGCAAACGCAATCGGCTGGACGGGCCTTGTCCGTGTTTGAATCGAAGGAGCCGTCAATTTAGTCTCCAACTTTGTTGAGATCTCTTCTATCTCTGATCCACTAACAAGAACCCGGAAAGGATGGTGTGAGCGGCGGGCCGTTGTTGTGTATGACAGACTTGCCAGGGATGGCTTCGTGTCAGCAATATACGCTAAGAGGGATTTGATATTGCCGACAAGTGCTGTACTGGACTTAGCAGAGACTGCAACAACATGCACAGAGCGCGGATCGACTGTTGCGTCCCTCTGAACAATAGGCGGATCCTCGATCAGCACGGAACTGTTGCCCCCAGCAGCCGAGAAGTTGTTAACCATGACCCGACGAACTCCATTGTCAGGGCGGGGCCATGGATGAGGCATGTTGGCGATATGCACATTGCGCTCTTTTAGGTCCTTTGGAAACCCGGAGTTGATCTGAAAACATTGAATGAATGTTAGGGTTCGGCGATCATTAAACCTGACCTGCGAAATCGACAACTGACCTTAGTCTTGATTCCGCAATGAGGAGGAATCTCGCTTCGTTCCATCATCATCAACGCCTTAATCAAGGCAATGGGTCCCGAGGCAGACTCCCCATGGCCAACATTCGCTTTTGCAGAGCCCAAGAATAATCGCTGCGCATCCGTGCGAGGCGCAGCAGTGCCAGGGGCAAACACAGACAAGACCGACTCCATCTCCCGGGCGTCGCCTGAACGGAGAACTGATTAGACCTTTGTGAAAGACAAAAAGTGGGCGAGGCTCTTACCTGCTTGGGTCCCCGTGCCGTGCATCTCAATATACCCAACGCTAAACGGGTCCACAGCAGCAGAGGTAAGCACCTTCTCAAAAATAGCCTTCTGGGCCCCAGCATGAGGGCGCGTAATACTTTCTGCCTCTGCCGAATGGTTTGTGTATGCGCCCAGGATAATGCCAGCGATGGGATCATTATCAGCTTCTGCGTCTTCAAGCCGCTTAACGACGAGACTGCATACGCCCTCCCCTCTGCAGTAGCCGTCCGCCCCATCGTCGAAGGTCTTGCAGTTACCGGTTCTAGAGAGGAAGTGGCCGCGATCTAAGCCGGCTGTGATATCTGGGATCATCGTCAGTATAGGACCGAAGTTGAAGGGCAGTAGGGGTATGAGCGCACCTGGGTTGGTTAGGACATTGGTTCCACCACATATAGCAGTGTCAATGTCCCCCTGCCACAGCGCATTACACGCGAGATGGAGTGCAGCTAACCCAGAGGAACACGCAGTGTCAATGCTGTAACTTGGCCCACTGAATTTGAAGAAGAAGTTCTGTCGCCCCGGGATAAATGCCCGGCACGATCCGGGGATGTAACTGCGCGAGTCCCGAGTCAGTCACAACTACCACAACAACAAACTACAGGGTCATCGGGAAGCCATACTAAGTGTCCACATCTTGGGAGCTGTTGATTTCACCCCAGTCATTACTCGTACTGCCAATGAAGACCCCTACGCGGTCCGACTGCGTCGAAGGAGTGGTATCCGGAACAAGTCCCGCACTCTCCATGGCCTCGTAAGTGGTCATCAACGCAAGCCGTTGAGCAGGATCAACCTGGGGCGCTTCTCTCGGACTGAGGTTGAAGAACTTCGCATCAAACAGGCCAGGATCCTTCAGCCAGCAACCGTAAGGGGTTCCACTGGTGTTTTTCCTTTTCAACGTCGGGTCGACATGGGTCTTCACATCCCACCGATTGCTCGGAGTTATGCTAACAACATCGCGTCCTTCGTGGATGATCTTCCAGAATTCCTCGTTATCCTTTGCATCTGGATAACGTCCGGAATATCCGATGATGGCCAGCTTTGAGTGCGCCAAATGGCCGCTTTCTGACAGCACTTCATGGCTAACCGTCTCTGCGGAGAGGCATGGTTCGACGGTGACATCTAGGCCACTTTTCTTGAGAGCGGCGCAGAAGCTCGCACTGGCTGAGGTGGCGATCGGTCGAATAATACATGCTGGTCCGGAATTGACCTCTTCATCGCCAGCGAGGCTGGTGAGAATTCTATCCAAACGAAGCGGCTGCACCAGGATTTCTTCAATGGAGGCTTTGAGCAGATATCCATACGTCGATTCCCCACTGGGCTTTTGTCGGACACTCGAAATGACGGGGATATGCTGCTGGTATGATGTAAACTCAGTCTCAGCTGTGCGCTTGACGATGTCACCGAGATCCCTCTGTCCGTACAGGTGGCTCGCATGGTAAGGGCCGTAGACTGGGATCCCGAGCGAGCTTGACTTTGGCAGATAATCTGCTGCGAGCAACTCTTTTAACGTACTGGGAGGCCCGCTGATCGTCACACTGGTTGTGGCGTACGTGCTGATGTAGGCTTGCGAGGCAGCCGGAAGACCCTACATTGATTAACATGTAAACTCAATGACAACAGAATCAGACTGTACCCTATCCTCGTTGAATTTTGTTAACAGAGGGAGAGTGGCATCGCCTTGGAGGCCCGCGAGTAACACGGACCAAGGGGATGGACTTTCATTGCAGGGCTCGACGTGATCTCGCACATCAGAGACACAGATCCCCGTGCGGAAAGCAACTAACACGGTATGTGCAGCAAGAGGAATCAACTCTGTCAAGGTCTGGCAGCAACTGACGGCCGCTGCGGCGAGTAGTCCAGTGCAAAGTCCCACCAAGCGAGTGTCTTTTGACGGGTATGGCTGATTCGTAGCAGAGTAATGGCTGACTTGGTTAGTTTCTGAAATTGTGACAGCAGCAACATGATAGTTTGTAGACAGACTGACTTAATGAAACACGCAAGCTGGTATGCACAGACCAATGCATTCTCCACTGCTGGGTGAGGCCTGGTAGTCGACTTCTGCGTCTTGCTAAGGAGCTCTGCGAAGTGAGTGAAGCGAACAAAACCGTCACGCTGCAGGGAGGGCAGAGATCCAATCTCGGCGCGCAAACCAGCTGCGACTCTTTCAAAGAACGAGGTCAGGAGAGGGTTATCCTTGATCCGTGCAAGAGAACGAAGCCCAGCCACGGAATCACAGGTCAAGTCTCCGAAGAGAATGATCTGTACTTTTCCCGCCATCGTGAGGTGGTGTGGGTATACTGGACAAGGGAGGGAATGGGGGGATGATGTAGCGTTGAAGATCACAGATCCCTAAGGCTGACGGCGAGTTTTCTACACTACTTATCCGCTAAGCGCGTCGAAAGGCCTTGGATGGCTGGCCTTGCTGTGATCTGACATGCATTCAACGTGCAAGATACTCCGTATGACGCGAATCGGATACCTCGGGGCTCGGTGCTCGGTCTAGGTACCTTATCTCGAGAACTGACAGTTTGCTGGAGTGAAGGAGGCCTTTTCAGGTGGATTATAGCTGGTATTTGAAATGATAAATCAGCTCACACGGGCACTTCTCCCCCATAACCTCGCTCAAGTAACCAAAGCCTGCCATACTCAACATGGACCGCCCGGAATCACGGCGTCTGCTTTGCCTTACCATGATAGGGTATCGGAAGGAGGGAATCGATCAAAACGACCTCTGCTATTTGATGGTGAACAAGCACGCACAGATGATCAGCAGCCTCATGGAGAAGTACGGAATCGTCTCGTATACCATCGTGAGTGCTTCGATTCTTTAGCGGTACAGAAGATGACAGGAGCAGACACACAATACACAAAAAGTTAACAATCTCTTGAGCGAACTCTTCGACCCAAACCGAGTAGCTTTCGCGGACCACGATTTCGTCGTCCAGATTGTGTTCCCGGATATTGAGACGTTTTTGAAGCTCCAGGCCGATCCGATATACATTGAGCGAATCTCACGCGACCATCTCAGTTTCTCAGATCCTACTGACGAGAAAAGAAGAACACGGTATGTTTCTCCATCATGGTCACTTAAGAGACTGACAGCCCTATAGGATGACACTGGGCTTCGTCCATGAGATCGTTCGCGACGGAAAGGTGACATACGTGGAGGACACGGAGGAAGTTCCATGCAAAGTCAATACAGAGATGTTCGACGGGGATACTGGCAGGTTCGAATGAATCTCCTCAGAATAGGCTTTGCTACTGCTGTCGCTTCTAACTGTGGCTATGGGGCATTGAACGTTGTTATCATTCTGTTACAATAGTTTTGGCAATGGTCTCTTTGATAGTGTGATACAAATGACACTCGTCTGTTAAGAAACCAGTCCTGTTGAATTTGTCGTGAATTCCTGATTCATGGTTGCGGTTGTTAAACCTGTCCATGGCTCTCGCAGCTTTACATTGTGCGACAACACGACTGCTTCATTGCTCGATATCTAACCGGATATATCATGCTAGCGAACTTCAGTCTGCTGCGGGGCATTCCCCGGCTTCACCAAATCAAAAAGGTCCGTAAACACCGGCTCCTGGCTCGCATCACCCCCCCTCGCCTTCACCAGAGTCAGACTTCCCTGCTTCAAACGCGGAACCATCCCGTCAATAGCGTCCCTGCTGAAGTTGTCGAGATTCAGGCCATCTTCCGTTCTCAGCATTTGTCTGGCCCTGATCGTATGCAGAACTCGGAGCTCGTCCTCGGAGAGACTCTCGAGATCTGCCTTTGTGGACGCAGCACCACTTTCTATTTTCTCAAGGACTTTCTGACGTTTCTCCGGGTCGACCGGTTTGAAGGCATTGAGACAGAAGTCGACCGTTTTAGAGACTTCAGATTGAGTCAGCCTGTTACTCACGTCGGCATCAACCGTGCCTTGAATAACTGCGTGGTCCTATCAGCAAACGGAAACAACGAAGGGAAAACAAAAGAGGCAACTAACTCGGCCTAAAAAACCCAAACGCAGTATCGAAACCGTCTTCGTTAAAGTCACTCAACACCGGCTCAGTCTGGTGTCGAATCTGCTTCAGAGCGGTCATTACGACCAGTAGAAACCGCGTATACCCCTCTCTAACCTTATGAGAATGCCATTTGGCTGCAGCAAGCTCATCACAGTCCCCTTTCCTGGATGCCTGAATCGTCATTGCGGCTGAGAGCCCACTGGCTAGAGCGAGATGCACACCCGAGGAGAAGTACGGGTCAATGAAGCAACCCGCGTCTCCAGCCAGACGAACGTATGGGCTCGCGTAGGCATCGGCGCTGTACGACCAGTCCGAGGCGGACTTTACCTCTGAGGAAAGCTGCGCATCACCGAGTAATGCGAGAACCTGCGGAGCCAGCTTGAGGCATTCACGGTACATCTCCGGGCCAGAGAGGTGAGTTAGGGACTTCTTCTTAGCCACGAAGATATCCTGACGCATTACAATGCCAACAGACATTGTGCCATTATGCAAGGGGATAGTCCAGCACCAGCCGCTTGCATCTAAGAAGACAGCAGTCAACAATGTACCTCAGATAATAAGGTTCGTCGGGCACCCACCAGTCAACGCTTCAAAAAATGGCTGATTCTCCTTCTCAGTCCCCGGAGCGTATTTGGCAGCACCGCGCCAATATCCCCAGTTCGCAATATTCCGCAAACCCTGATTAAACTTCCTGTTCTTGAAATACTTGGTCGACACCAGGCCAGCCCGCCCACTCGCATCAACCAGGTACTCAAAGTCAATCGTTCCAGAGGCGGCATCAGACTTTCGCTCCCATCTCGCAGAAACAGGCCGTTGATCCGAAGTCGCGAGTGTTTTTGCATCAGCAGACGACCCGGTTTGAATTGGTGCAAACTCAATCGCAGTCACTTTGACTCCGTCAAAGACACTTGCGCCGCATTTCGCAGCGTGCCGGAACATCAGCTCATCGGATTCGGCCCGTATGACATTCCATGCGTAGCCGTTCGGTCCATTTGCCGCGACGAAGTCGGTATCTGATCACGAGTAGAGTGGTTAGTTAGACAGCACTTCGGTTTTGAAGGGAGACGCACAGGCTTCGCGTTTATCGTTGAGCTTGAATGCGGCTCCGCGCTGGTCTATTAGTATGTTGCTCAAGCATATATGGAAGAGTGGAGTAGATAGATACCTTCTTCTCAAACCCGTAACTATCGAACGTCTTCTCCAGATCAATGAAGCGGAGAAAGTGCCGGATGGACGCGAGCATGCTCTCGCCGATATGATACCTTCAGAGCATGAGATCCCGCCAGTAAGTCTCAACAAAGGACGGGGATTCACCGTGGGAAGATATCGGCTTCCAGTACAACAACATCTACTCCCTCGCGCGCCAAAGCAGATGCTGCGTAGGATCCTGCAGGGCCGCCGCCGATGACAAGCGTGGTGCACGAGGTAGGGATGGACATCTTTGCGATACTTAGGTCCTGTCTGAAGCGACTGTATCTACGGCTTCTGTATTATGATTAAGTTGTCTTTTATCTTGCTTTTCTCTCCATTGTCATGTCTGTCTTCATTCCTGTTGGATATATATTAGTGCATGGCCTGCTGTCGTCAAACGCGCGAGGTAAGCGACGGTTTTCGTGGACACCGAGGTAAGTTGCTCACGACTTTTGCTGACCGGCACAAGTGCCCCGGGAGTCCGTCCCAACAGTGAATTACTCCGACAAGGACTGCATGGTTCAAGTGAAGGCAATCGGCCTGGCGAGACTGGCCGCATGCGCGGCGGCGCCGAAATTTTGGCCGCGCCGAGGGCGTCGATCATGCATCCCCTGCTCCCACTTGGCAATATTAACTCCGAACAAGAATGGGGCCAGCGACTTAAGAAGCGATTGGCCAGAGGCTGTGCCAAGGGACGCGATCGACAGCTAGTGTTGTTTGTAGTTCATCCAGACAAAGAACTGCTGCATGTATCGGCGCCGAATGCAGGCCGTCCGCCATCACCCCCTGTGTCGACATTCGGTCTCGTTATTTCTCCATTCCCTTGCTGTTTCCGACACTCCCAGTCTCTTGTCCGTTTATGTTTGTCTATCGACGGGTGTGCACAGATTAAAGAGAACGAAAATGAGTGCCGACGACAGAACGCTGCCTGCCTCCCCGGCGCACTCGACCGAAAAACAACCCCCCTACGATCCGCACGCAGATGACACCATCCGAGACGGCAATAACTCGATACAAAGTGATGTCCAGTTAAAAGATGCTGAAAAGGGCCCATCTACTCCCCCAGCCCAGGTAAATTGGGGCCAGGATGCCCCAGACGGAGGGCTGGAAGCCTGGCTGGTGATAGTTGGCAATTGGTGCGCTTGCTTCTGCAGTTTTGGCTGGATCAACAGTATGGAATCCTCTCGCTGCAGCAATGACCTCCTTCTTAATCAAGGCTCACTGGCATGTCAGGCATCGGGACCTTCGAGGATTACTACTCAGCTGAGCTGCTGAGAGGGTATTCCGAGAGCGACATCTCGTGGATCCCGTCGCTGCAGATCTTCTTCATGATGGCCATGGTATGTCGCTCGATTCTTGTACCCGTCGTCAGAGGTTAACGTCGTCGATGATAATAGGGGCCCGTAGTTGGCAAAATATTCGATTCGTATGGCCCGCGCTGGCTCATGATCGGAGGAAGCCTGCTCCACGTCTTCGGCCTCATGATGGCGTCCATCTCGACCGAATACTATCAAATAATGCTCTCGCAAGGCGTCTGCAGCGCGATTGGCGTCGCGTCTGTCTTCCAAGCAGGTATTCTCTCTCTGAAGGTATCTTTCCATCGGTCACAGCTAACGATCGCAGCCCTCGCCTGCATCGGCGGCTGGTTCAACCAGAAGCGAGGCATAGCATACGGCATCGCAGCAACAGGCGGAAGCGTCGGAGGGGTCATCTTCCCCATAATGGTCAGCCGTCTGATCGACGAGATAAGTTTCGAGTGGGCGATGCGCATCTCCGCGTTCCTGATCCTGGCCTTGCTTGTTATCGCCACTGCCACGGTCAAAACACGCACACCCCCGATCCCGAGCAGAGCCACCGGAGACCAGTTCATCCAACCGCTTACTGAACCGGCATTCGTCGCCGTCATGATAGGCATATTCCTTTTCACGATCGGGTTCTTCGTCCCCGTTACCTACCTCGTCGTGCAGGGGATTAGTGCCGGGATGGACCCAGACCTAGCCGGTTATCTAGTCCCTATACTCAATGCTGGGAGGTAGGAAGCGAAACACCAAACAAAAAAGGAAAATCCCTTGGGGAAAATATGCTAATAATTTCCCAGCCTCTTCGGTCGCCTTCTATCCGGCTTCGCCGGCGACAAGATCGGACGCTACAACGCCTTCATCATCGTTTGCTACATCACCGGGATTATGGTGCTTGCACTCTGGATCCCGGCGAGCTCCGACCAGGCAATTATCGCTTTCGCGGTCCTATTCGGGTTTTTCTCCGGCGCATACATCTCCCTGATCGCTGCCCTGATCGTGCAGATATCTCCGCTCCGCGAGATCGGCATCCGGACGGGGCTGGTATTCCTTCTTGCCTCGATCGGAGGTCTGACTACCGGTCCTATGGCTGGACGCATCCTGGATGCGTCCGGGTGGGATGGAGTTAAGATCTTCGCCGGTGTGCTGTGTCTTGCGGGCACGACGTTTGTGCTGGCTGCTAGGATCAAGCTGGCGGGGCCCGGGCTGACAACTGTTTTTTAGGCTTTTTGCTTCTGGATGGACATTCTCTTCTCTTCCTCTAGTAATAATAAGTCCCATATTAGCTATGTAATTGAGTCAAGGAACAGATGGAGGAATTACTATACAGGATTCAAAAACAGTTCCCGAGCTCGGTCTTGTATCGTCAATCATCATCCGGGGATGGCATTGTTAGCCGGCCCCGGATGCTTGCGGGTGCATGTTGAAATCATCGACCAGCGTGTTCCAATCAGGAAAGGTAGAATACTGAGCCCAATCCATTGTTGCATCAGGCGGCACTGCGAAGCTGGCGAGATCAGAGGTATCTCCTGTCGGCGTGAAATCACCGTGGTTAGCCGTCTGCCTGAATCGCATCGCCTTCTTCCTCAACATCTCTAGAATCTCAAACTTCGGTCCAGTCACAGTAATGATATCCCTCCTGTTCGTCGACTCGTGGCCGAAGCTCGCTTCCACCGCACGCCAGGCTCGGTCAACATTTGGACCACTTGGCTTGACGCCTAGATGCCAGAGAACATAGAGAAGCAGATGATACTGTGGGTACGCCTCGAACGCCCAGCGGAATCCGCGTAATAAGTCGTCTGAGCGGATTTGGAGATCCAGCTCTAGAATTTCACAAGCGCTGACGAGGTTCGCTTCCGTCGCGTGGGTCTTGCGATCCTCAGCCTTAGGGCTGGAGTGGTTCATCAACTGCTGGTGACTAACGAAGTCGAGCTTACGAAGGATAATCCGAGTGAAGAGCATCGTGGCCCGTTGAATGGGTATGTTAGGGTTGCAATTCTTGGTGTATTCCTCGATATGAGCTGTCAACCGCCCAACGGCTTCTTTGCGGGCCGGTTCGTTGGAGTGATGGGTTGAAGACGGCTTTGCCATGCGGTAGAATTCCTGCAGCGCGTGGTTTGCCTTGATGACAATGAGAGGATACGTCATCTCCGACCATTTCGCCTTTGAGGGAGGGAGTTCACTCATTTCCGGATCGAGCTCGTTGTCATCGACGTTGAGTGGGATGTCGATGTCAGAGGGGAAGTCGTAGTTGGGAGTGGTGATGCCGTGGTCTTCCAGAGCTCGGCCATCTTTTGCCCAGAGATGCCACCAGAGTCGCCGGCGCATTTCCGAGTCGAACGGCGAGAGGTTCAAGGATTTTCCATCTCGGTGCAGACCGATAGACTGGGCTAGTCGGATGGCCAGACCGTTCAGGACCCAGACAGACCTGCCAGCCTTGTGTGCACGAGCAGAAAGCTATATACACATCAGTATGACTGGCCAAGAGGAAGAAACGAAGAAGCTACCAGGTATATAGCTAACGCCTGGAGCGACAGTAAACTTGGATTGTCCAAGATATTGACCCGACCAAGTGACTGCTCAAAGCGAAGTTTAAAGACGCTCAGGGCAGTTCTCTTATCATGACCAAGCAGTGCACCCACATCGTCTTCACCAAGAGTAGTTGTAGCTGCATAGAAGATGGCAAACAAGAGCGCGCTCATATCCTCAACAGTACCATCAGCATCATTAATCGCTCCAAAAACAGAAGCCTGAGCAGTTGGAATATGGAGAATTTTGGTCAGAGGGTTGACGTTATTCACAAACGTCTGCCACAATTGCGTTGCTTGCCATTTCGTCGGCTCAAACAATAGGCTTTCGGCCGTCGGCGAGCTGATCAGGATGCCACTGATATTGAGGGAGTCTGAGAACCTGTCTTCACTCTCGTTCGAGAGCATATACTGCATTTCGCGCTCCTTATAGACCATTAGTCTTTCCCGTGACGGCACAGATGCAAGATATGTAGACAGACCTCTTCTAGCACGCGAGAGAGCAGGATTTCATCAAAATAATGACTCGAACGCTTTCCCCTAACCAACACCCCACCAGAAGTATGTCCTGAACCCCCTGAAGCGATGGCGGTCTCTGGGGATGCCTGTGCGACCGGTATCGACGGTTCAACTGAGTCGTAATGCGCAGAGTCCCGCGACAGAGCCCTAACCGTCCTCTCCAGCCGTGCCACCCGCGCCAACACATCCGAGATGGTCGTTCTATGAGGTCGTCGAGGAGTCTCCTCCGGTCCAGGATAGCAGCAGAGGATGCCCATGCGGGTGCATGTTGAACAGGGCGACTTCTTATCGCAGCGTATCTTGCGACGATGGCATAAAAGACACGAGCGTTCGACGCGCTTGCGGGATGCAGCTGGGCGCAGAGAGTCCGGCGGGGCTGTTAAATCGCCAGAATCATGGGGGAAGGACATGTTGGATGCAATCCTGGAGACGCGGGGTGTGAAGAGCAACGTGCGGACTTCTCCCTTTGCCACGGGTGGCATCAGCAAACGGCACCGTCTCAATGTTACGGATGGTATTTAATACATCGATGTTACGGACATAATTAATCCAGATTCCTGCCAGTCGTCAGAAGTTCAGGCATCAATGCGGGTTCGGAGTTCGGCCTAGCAATTCACCCACAGTCGACATTATGGAGGAGGCCGTATTTAACTCAATGCAACGCCCTGACATGACATCCTGGTTGGTTTGACTGTATTCTCATTCCCAGATTGATGTATTTATTACCAACAGAAGAGGTAACGAACAATACAATTGGATCAACAGCCTTAGGAAGCAATCACATAACCGCAAACAAGATGCATGTATTACTGGGAATGATGTCCGGAGACTCATAGTTGTACCGAAAGTCCGGACATCCCCCGAATATAAGAAATCCCAGCTCCCGAGCGCAGTGCGCCGCGTCATCCATTTTGGCCTGTCTCTCCATGTTGCCCAACACGGGAAACTCTGCAACCGGCCCCCTTAGGCTTCGATCTACCTGTGACCGATGTGCTGCACTCAAGGTACGGTGCGACAAGGGCAAGCCACGATGCGAGAGATGCCACGCATCAGGCAGCCAATGCACATACAGACCGTACCGATGGAAAACCAGGGCCTCGTCACAGAGCAATAGTACTAAGGCAGGGCATTTGCCTGGTATTCCCTATCCAGAACGCTCGGCGCCCGGGGCCTCCGAGGTCAACATCACGGCGGAGGACTCCGCCGCCGCCTTCCCCCCGTTCTCCGGGGCTTCAGGCTGTGCCCTCGCTGCTCCTCCTATTTCTACTGACAGTGGCTTTGCTGACTTCGACTTCTCGTCTGCAATCCCAGACGACATCCCGAATGAGCTATCTGAGCCGAGTTCTATGATACCCCCACTATTCGCCCGTTCCAACCAGGGGATCTTCGACATGAGCACTCCCGAGACAGAACAAGACTCCTTTACTCCTGGCACCGCAGCTAATCTCATTTCATGTTCCTGTGCAGATACGGCCCTCAGTATTGTCTCCGAGCTATATCGTGGAGCACTATACGAAACTCCAGGACCACCCACCAACCAAATCCTAAACGTGAACCGGGGAGTGATACGCAAGCTAGAGCAACTCCTCGTAGGTTGCCAAGGCCAATGCGCCTGCCCGAATGACCCGGGGTTACTCTGCATACTAGCCTCCATTATATCCAAGTCCCTGGACTGGTACACGGTGGTATTCAACGGGATTTCGCAAAGCAGGAACGCCGACTCGAGGCCCGAAAGCCTGCAAAGCGTGCCGATACGGTTTGGCACCTTCGAACTCAGTACCGAAGAGGCGCGTCGAATGGAGGCGCAGTTCCTGCTGTGTGAGCTGCAGAGTATCCGTCGGGTGCTTAGCCTTCTGGCTAAGCATGCTGCGAGTCGATGCCATGGTGGATCAGGACGGGGAATCGGGCCCTTGGTGGATCCGGTGCATGGGTTCTTGTCTTCGGCGCTCGATAAGCTCATGGCGAGTGTGAATTCGTTTTGTGTGTTTAGACTGTCCTCGCGAGATCCGGGGTGGTCAACTCTCGACTCTTAGCATGGCCTGGGACTGTGGGACGAGCGGGACTCGAGACCACAAACGCTATTTTTTTGGTGACTTTGAGACGATAATTCATTCCAACATCTAAGCCTGAGCCGGTGGAATAGGAAACCACTTATTAAAAACACAGTCCGGATCAAACCGCCTCTTCAGCTCACGAAGTCTCGGCAGATTGTCGCCAAACATATCAGCGACCTTCTCATTGCCATCCGCGATATTAGCCAGGGTGAGATTGGCGTCATTGCCGTTCTCAACCCCAACCTTCTTCGTCTCCGTCTTCAGCTTACCCGCCATTGCCTTCACTTCCTTTCTCATAAGCTGGTCAGACACCGTGGATTCATACTGTATCTCCATGTTCAACGTGATGGTCTTCCGACGGGCACGATACGCCATCGCAGAAGGCTCCACTGCCAACGTCTTTGCATGATCACGGAGCTCAATCATGCAGCGCGATGGCGCAACCGCCTGGCCGTACTTGGTCATAAAGGCATCGAAGTCGTTAGCCAACGCTTCCACCGCATCAACGTTGAATGGAGCTTCCATCATCACATTGGTCGTGGCGAAGCGCTGATGGCCCGGCGTCCCTGCAAGATGCTGCAACGGGTAGGTGATGTCCGCGAACTTCCTCATGCTCGTCATATCGCGCACAGGCCCCAGCTCAAGGAGCGGTGCGATGTGCTGTTTGGCTTCCTCTTCAGGTCCATCATAGAATATCAGCGCTACGGGGTGGACTTTGGGCATCTCCGGCCCTTTTGCGAATGCACAGAAGATGGTCAGCTTCCCTTTGGTGGACTCGATGGTTTTGAGCATTGGCTCTGCTAGCTCTAGGAATGCTCGGGTTTTGTCGGGAGGGAAAATGAGAGGTCCGCTGGTATCTGTTAGACGTGTTTATTATACCAGGGCAAGATGAGGTATCAACATACAAAAAGACATCCCCTTGGTGGTGGACCCTGTAGACGAATTCAGTGACAACCCCGAAATTCGATCCGCCCCCCCGAATACCCCAGAATAAATCCGCGTTGGTGTCTTCTGATGCTTTTAGGACTCGTCCATCTGCAGTCACCACGGTGGCCGCGAGTAAATTATCGCAAACGAGGCCATGCTGGCCCGTAAGAAACCCTGACCCGCCCCCAAGAGTCAAGCCTCCTATGCCTGGACCGAGCAATCAAACCTTAGACCCGTTAACTCTAAATGAGCAGCCACCTTACCTGTGTCGTTAACGGCGCCCATGACGACGGACAAGCCCTCGGCTGGATCGGATCAGCTGTGGATTGCAGACACGGCGACATCTCATACCTTGCAAGGGCGTTTCCAAATCAATAGCTCGACATCCACCACCTGCAGTGCAGGTCATGGCCGCTTTATCAATAGATACCTTGTTCATTTTTTTGAGGTCTAAATTCCATGTTAGAACATCCCCGGGAGGCCAAGTAAGCTATTCATGCTCTCCTACCAATAACAAATCCATTCACTGTAGAGGATGCACCGTAGAAACTGTGCCGCCCACACGCAATCGCCAACTCGACAGCCCATTTCTTAACAAAGTGGAGGCAGTCTATGACATGGTCCTCGGTTTCACAGAATGCAATTGCACCCTGCAAGTGATGAGAACAGAGGCAAACAGTTGAAGGTACAAAAGGTACCAAGGTACTAGGTACCAGTAGGGTGACACCTTACAGCTTCCAAGACCCAGGCTTTGTTGTAGCGATTGATAGCCGCCTGGTAGGCGTCCTGGGCTGCTTCGCTACAAAGAACGATCTCGAAAGGAAGTGACTTCAACTCCTGGACAGCGGTATCGGGGAGAGGTTCCCCCTGCTTGGTTGTTAGGAGGACCATTTCGACGACTGGGGGTGTGAAAAACAGCTGGGTAGAACTCGGAGGGTTATCTCAGCGGACGAGGGAGGCTGAACTATATTCTTGATTTAGGGAAGGAGCAATTTTGAATTCATGGGATGTATGATTTCTTGCCATGAGAGAGCACTGAGTCCCTCGGTCTTGACCGGTATACCGAGGTGCCCGAGGGGACCGGGAGGAAACTTGCACCAGACAATCGGAGCGCGGACGCCATGGTGGCCCGGGCTTAATCATGGAGAAAAGAGACCTTGTCGATCTTCGCAAGATCGCTGGTATCTAGGAGATCTGCGGCGATCACTAGCACCTGAGGCGACTGACGGGTCCTGTGCGGACGGCTTGTCTGATGGTTGCGATGCCCCAGTCACCGTTTACGGTAGTACTAGGTGCATAACTTGGGAGATACTTACGTTGCCCTCGTCTAGTTCTCAATTCGGGAGCAGATCATTCTTAGGAAGGTTTGCATTCTTCTGTTGTCAGCTGTTCCATCTGTAGACCACCACCACCTTGTTTCGCCCACAACAATCTGATGCCATATCACGACTAATGTCGGTAACAGTTTGAGGTCGTCCATCAGCCTCCAACTACAGTGTATAACCCCTATTACAGTGTCTGATTTCGAACTACAACTTAAATGAGTGGTAATAGCGAAGCCGCAGGCTTCAGGCGGAAAGCCTGCATGACAATCGACAATTGGACTCTAGCTTGAGCAGATGGCTTTTATTAAACAGGCACCCATCGATATCAGGCTATGACAGCATGCATATTACCTCAGGTGTTGGACCCATAAGACAATGTATACTAGTCGGTTCGTATTCCAGTATACTTGGGCACAGACAGCCTAATCTAATGCTCCTTATCCGCAGGGTGAGTGCTTTCTTGCATTTTCTGCCTCTCCCACGCAGGAAACGCCCACTTCACCATATACTCGTACCTCAGGAGTTGATCCGCGGTAGGTCGTCCCGGAGGTTCAAACGTCATCATAGCTCTGAGCAAGTCCTCCAACGCACGCAGTTCACCACCTGCAACATCCCATTCACACGTCTGCTCCGTCTCGCCACGGCCCATGTCCCAGAGGCGCTGATGCAGACGCCCGAAGACGGGAGTGCTGATACGGCGGAAGTCAGCAACCCATGACCCGTCCTCCTCGAAGAACTCGGAGCGTTTAACCCAAGAGTTCCACCATCTCGTAGGAGGTTGGCCTAGTGAATTGATCATCTCGGCGATAATGTCGTCTCCATCCCAGGCGAATGTTTCGAAGAGTGGACGCTCACCTAAGACCTCGTACAAGTTGACACCTAAGGTCCATATATCAGCTGCGGTGGAATGAGTGATAGGTTCGTTGAAAAAGTCTTCTGGTGGAGAGTAGAGGGCTGGGGTGCAAAGAGTCGGTGACGGCGTCTGTGGCACAATAAAGGACGTCCTCTTGTCCGAGATAATGATTTCTGGGTCATGAACTTCGTCGGCAGGTATACTCAAAGCCATAGGATAGATAGCATGCGGGGGTGCGTGGGGTTCACCTGGCTTTCCATCCACTCGTTGGATAGGAACCTCGCGGGGTTGGTCGAAGCGCTTGTATAGTTCAGATGTGCTTAGGCCGTCCAAGTCTGGCATGCGTAACAAAACGTTGCGCAAATGGAGATCTGCCTATTATCAGTATGCGAGATCAGGGAATTGAGATACACGGCTGGTCTTTGGCGTGAATGAAAATCGGCGCGGCAATATGCCATGATTATGTCGACGAAGTGTCGCGAGTTGGGAGAATGGGCGAAGGAGCCCCCAGCCAGTGTTCATATTCATGTTCATGTCCTTGCGGAGGTCAACGAGGGACGCGCTATTGCCGTGGGTGACCACCCGACGATCAGTCCGACTTGCGGCCCATTCAACCCTAGTATTAGACATTATCTAAAGATCTTCTGGTGTTTTAAGGGACAGTGTATATAGAAACTATAGGAAAATATTAATTGCTCCAAAAGTACTGTAGAAAGTGAATCTGCCTTTCTGGATGTTAGGCTTTGTAGTTTTGTTTATATAAAGGCATATCTAGAGAACTCACATACTCTGGTTAATGCTTGATTTTAAAGATATATATAGCCAACTGTTCTGCCTTTCTTGCCTGATATATATCAAGCTTGGCTTTTTTCGTTGTATAAAAGTACCCGAGGTTCTTATAATTATACTGCATATGGATGGCCTATAGTATACTTTTAAGATAGTATTACCATGTCTTAAAGCTTTAGTCTATAGCTGAAAGTTCTTGATTATAAACAGGATATCTTGTCTTACATTTAGATAGCTTTCAGGAGTAGAAAGAAGCCAGTTAAACTCACTCAAAGTGCCAGCATCATGAGTTGATTTTCTCACGCCTACACACCCCCTTCGATTTCCCCTCCCCTTCCCTTTTCCCAATCTCCTTCCTGCCAAAATAAACATCAAAACATCTCATACTCTGCAATATTTTCTCTACATTTCACGTGAACAACTTGAAGCCGTGGACTCCCCCTTACACCAAATCGTACATATACTTACAAAGAAATATACGTACTTCTTTGACCTTGCCTCTCTCTTAACTTTCTCCTTCGGTAGAACCCTTTGTGTACTCGACTTTGAGTTAGATGATTGTATTGTGAACACTCCAAATATTATGTGTTGAGATACACTCAGGTTTGTATCTCCCGGTATGGTGGATTCCTACTCTATGCAGTCAATCCATTGGGCAGGCTCTCCAAACTACGGTTGGGAATGGCAGCGTGGTATCCATGACTAATTGACTGACTATCTAATTCATTCTCGCAACAGCAAACATGCGGCGTCTCTGCTGAAGCCGTCTCGCCAGCCTGGAAGTGGCTGGATTAGCATACGAGTTGATCCCAATATTAATGCCCATTGGCTCTTCCTGCTAATCTGGCCGTCCACAGCTCATTCGATATGTGCGTGTTATTCTAGTTCCTTGCACTAGTAGCCGGATTAGGAAAACGCCCTTCAACAAATGGTGACTACAGCGAATGGTTCCCGAGAAAA
This sequence comes from Aspergillus lucknowensis, assembly GCF_044049455.1. Taxonomy (NCBI): domain Eukaryota; kingdom Fungi; phylum Ascomycota; class Eurotiomycetes; order Eurotiales; family Aspergillaceae; genus Aspergillus; species Aspergillus lucknowensis. The sequence continues at coordinate 71,587 of NW_027263610.1, read as the reverse complement.
AAAAAAATTGAACTATGAGATGCTCGTGAATCGAAGCGGTCGGTTCTACTGTTCATCCTTCGCCGTCATCAAATCCTTCTTATTGTGTTGCTGGAGCAGCCTTAGTTGCATCTGGTAATCTTCCAAAGCTGAGCTCTGCGTGGCGCTGGCTTGCTCGGTAGGCCGTGAGAGCTCTATCTGATCTGCTTGGTCTGAGGATGTGCCAGGAACATGGGGTGATTGCATTGGTTTCTCCAGCTCTTCACGAGCCCTCCTCGAACGCAGATTGATCTGTTGCTCGAGCAACGTTATCAGTTGCATATGGTAATCTTGAAAAGCCCGGATTTGCGCAGCTCCGACTAGTGTCGGTAATTGAGGTGCTTGCGCCGCTTTCTCCTGCTCTTCGCGAGCCTTTATTAATCGCTGCTTGTTCTGTTGCTCGAGCAGCATCATCTGCATCTGGTAATCTTGCAAAGCCGACATTTGCGGAGCTCCGGCTGGTGTTGGTGATTGAGGTGCTTGCGCCGCTTTCTCCTGCTGTTCGCGAGCCTTTATTAATCGCCGCTTGTTCTGTTGCTCGAGCAGCATCATCTGCATCTGGTAATCTTGCAAAGCCAGTTCTGCGGTCTTGGCAGTTCGGAAGGCTCTAGCTGGTACCGTTTTCGTGTGCCTTGCTTTACCTGATTTGGTAAATCTGAAGATGTTCCAGGCGCGTGATTTTCGTGTATTGCATGCTCCTGCTCTTCCTGAGCCATTGGTGAATGGTTTGTCGTGTCTTCTTGACTAATTGTCCCTTGAGAATGGGGGGTATTCCTTTTCCCGCGTGCGTGTTTGCGAACTGTCTTCTTATGATCTTTCATTCCTGGCAACTCCTCATCTAGAGGCTCGTGTGCGTCAACACTTGCCCAACAGTCATCACACCAAAATCTCGTGCATCGTGAGCACCAGAAGACTATGGGGCATACACACTCATGGTGAGGACAGGTTTGGTGAGGGCAGCTCCTTTTTTGGCAACGCGGTGTATAGTTCGAGGAGTCCTGACTGGATTGACATCTTGATGGATCCATGGGTGGAATCTTTAGTGCGAAACGAAGTGGATAAAAACCGATAATCGGATTGCTTGTCCTCAAATTGAATGGAGCTGGTTAGCCACCCCAGGGGCTTCCAATTTCCCAGGTTGGAACAGGAGAGAAGTGGGGTAACACTGATCCAAGCGTCATGTGAGCGGGTCCTCTAGTCCGACTCTGGTTAAGCCGATGCAAACAATACAAACATTTCTTTGGCTGCTCTCGTCAGAGATCTCCCTGCAGACGGCAACTTTGAACATATTCAAATGGAGTTTGCACTAGGGCTGGAGTCAGCGAACATAAGGCTGAATAAACAGACCACTGCCCTGTCTGGTCGCGCCAAATGCCTCCAGAAAGGAGAACATGCCGCCCAGCTCCCGCGCCACGAATGCGGGCGGAGAAATTGGCCAATCAAGCTGTGACCCCGCGCTGATCGCGACACCCACGTCATTCAGTTGGTGGCTGTGGGCGAGGCTGAGGCCGGCGCATCTTGTGTCCCCATGCGGTTAGCGTCATCCAGGGGGAAAGATGCATTTAAAGGCAAGACGGCCCTGAAGAACTTGATAACAATCCAACTCAAACCGATCTAAGTTATACCTTTCCTCGAGTCTCAATCTGACCATAAGTATGGACTCCAGGTTCACTGAAAACATGTCATACTACAATACTCAAAACCAGCCTTGGCCGGGACAACAACAAATGGCCGCGTATCCACCACAACCACAAAGCCATCCAACACCACAATTCCCCCGAACCCTCGACGTAACATTCACAAGCTGGACAGGCCGCCACCTCCGCATCTGCGAGGGAACCGAAGACGGCCCCCTCGTCTACGCCGCAGACCTCAAGAACCGCAAACCGCACATGCTCTTCCAAGCCACAGGGACCGCGCGTCTGCCCGCAACCGTGGTCTTTCACAACTTCAGTCGCACAATCGATATCACGATCAACGGGGATGAGATGCCCATGCGCACGGCTAGTGTGCGGAAGAACCAGTATGCATTCGACTGTCCCGCGCTTGGTGGGAGGAACCTTGTCTGGAAGCGGATGAAGGGTTGGAAGGCTCTTGATCTCGAGTGTGTCGATGAGACGGGGACGGTGTATGCGGTGTTCCGGTCCAATGAGAGCTGGAGTATGAAGAAGGCGGGGAAGTTGGAGATTTTACAGCCCTGTGCTGCTGGGGGACCGCGTGTTTGTGACGAGATTGTGGTGACGGGGATGGCGACTCTCCAACTGCATCTTATGCAGCTGGCTGCTGCGGGTGCGGCGTCGGGCAGTGCAGGGGCTTCGGCGGCTGTTTCTGTATAAGTTTTGTCTTTGCTGGTTAGCTGCTGGTGTTTGCGATGTGCAGGCCTTGGAGTTGGTGGTATATGATTGTATTCACGGATTTAACGACATAGACTTGACGAACTTTATTCACCTATCTTCTTGCTCTATGTAAACCTGGGATTTACGTAGGGTATTCCAGCATATACAGCAGGATTTGTGTTCCAGTAAGTCCAAGGGCTCTATCTCGGCGGATCAATAGCGTCATTCTATGCACTCTTTGAGGATCGACGCGCATGGTCGCAGACCACCTCGGCAAGTTTCTCACTCCCTTTCAGGACGGAACTCGCATCGTCGCCAGGCGACAAAGCAAGATATTCTCTCGCCCGGATAGCATCGCCATAACCGAGCCAGCCATGCGGTTTTCCAGCCTCCACCTGGAGGTCGACGTGAACCCGGTCTGCTCGCGCATTCTCGACGAAGCTCGAGACATCAGCGAGGAATACATCGTTTCCTCCGATTGTAACCCAGGTCGGTGGCAGGACGTGTGACCAATTTAAATGTCCATCCGGAGTAGGTTTCGACGGCAAGCGTGCGGCAAAATTCACGTAGTCGCCGAATTTGAGTCGAGTATCTGTATCTCCAAATAACCATTCCACGCATCGATCCAAATCTTGCTTGTCGAGGAAGTCCTTGTACTTGTTTGTCGCAAATGTGCTACCTGAGTTGTCAAGATTGACCCATGGAGATATCAAGACAACCTTACCCGGCCGCGGCATCCCTCGACCGTGTAGATTATACGCCAGTGACAGCGCCAAATGGCCACCGGATGACTCCCCGAGGACCATGATACTCTCCGGGTCGATCTTCTCCTCTTCCACCAAGTATCTATAAGCCGCCGTTGCCTCGTTCATCTGCGTGGGGAATCTGGCTTCCGGCGCGAGCGAGTACTCCAAGGAAAAGACATTGACGGAGAGATTATTCTGCGCCGCAATTTCTGCAATACGTAGCAGGGAAACGACACCAGTAAGGGCAGTGCCGGTGACGTACGCGCCGCCGTGGAGCCACACCAACGTAATATCTGACTTGGACGGCGGACGCTGGGGACCGTGGACCGAGCCCCTGCAAATCCAATATCCTTGGAAACCTGGCTTCAATATCTTCTCACATAACTCTGCACTTATGTCTGAAAAGCGGCGCGAGGTGCGGATCGTCGAGGTATCGCCCGTCGCGGTGAGTTGGCGTCGAATGGACAATGGGACCAGGCTCAAACTGATTGCCATGGGTGAACACTTTTACCTCTAACCATTGGTGAGACTTGAAGAAAAGCGTGGGCTTACCATCGCACACAAGCTATACATATGTCATCCCGAAGATTGTAGTCGCTCGGGGTCAATTGGCGTCGGATAAGGCACGAAATTGCGGTGACGGGGACGACGGTAAGGAGAGCAAGGGTAAAGGCTATTCTATCCAGAAGGGACGCCTTCGCAGGTGGTGTTGGAGGCACCATCGCTCAGTTTACGACCGTGCGGTTCGTGAACGTGTCCTGAGACAGGGCAGGTCTCCGACTCCGGGGGCAGGGAGCCGACTGATATCACGAAATTTCGCAGCTCCACCATCATCAATTGCAAGCTTTTTATGGTGGGGAGGTTTCGAAACAAAAAAGTTCCAAAAAAGCAAAAAAAAATCGACTTCGGTCACCGGCCGCCGGTTGAATCAAGATGGACGTCCGGCCGGCCTGCCACTGGCCATTCTCAATGGCTGAAGGCCATCCAATGGGTCATTTCTGGCATTCTGACATTAGCCGAAGATGAGCTCCCACAGCCTGGAGGCCCTTCCCATGCGGCATTTCAGGGCCCCAGTGACGGCCAGGAGTTCGACCCGGCTGCTTGGGAATGTCGTCGTGTTGCAAGGATGGGATCTTTCCAAGCATCGGCGTTTCATTCACTGCGACGGTGGAGATTGCTCGTCTAATGACACTGTCGTCATCATCAACGTGTGCTTCACCATCCCCAGATGCAACACGAGGCATCCTGCTGCAGGAGAGCCGGCAACCGGGCACAACGACACCTGACCGTCCGTGCATGGAATCGCAATCGACGAATCGACTCCCCAAAGTCGACTTTGGTGGCGCAGGTCAGCTGGGACCGGTCCAATATGACAGATCGTGGCGTGTGGGGGAGCAGATCGCCTGTCAGTGAATGCCTGGGTTGGCACAGCATCGTCGGCTGCGATCGCAGAGGGCAAAGAAGTGCGGGGCAGCGTTCGCCCGTCCGAGTGACGCAAGCCGTCTTTTAGGCACGGGGAGGTGGTCATACCTCTGGGGTGCGGTTCTCTGATGGAATCAACTTTTGACTCTCGTTCTGACGGGACTCGCAACACTGCGAGCTGTTCCATCCCTGGTCCACACGGCTCGCCATGGACTACCCTCGCCAGCCGGCGGCTGTCGCCTGCATGTCGTGTCGCAGGATGAAGGTTCGTGTCCTGCGCTGGACGGGATGGGAGAAGGGGGATCATCACCTCGGCTAACCCCAGCCTGACAAGCCGGCAGATGAGATGCATCGGTGCGCGCAATCCACCCTGTCTTCGCTGCCGCAAGAACAGCCGTGAGTGTGTTGTTCGCTTGCCGAATCGTCACCACCGTCATTCTTCGTCGTCCTCGAACACCCATCCTCCTCCCGACTCTCCAGTCTCAAGCGACTCTTCAACCTCCGCGTGCTTGCTGTCGGATGCGCAGGGCCACCCATCTCAGGAAGGCTTCCAGCGCGCACACTCTTCCGGGGGACCCGTGCTGCTCGACCCAGCGGCGGTTCCTTCCATCTTCTCCTCGTCGCCTCTGTCCATCGCTACCAGCAAGAGTTCCGACGATGACATCTCTGTCGACACCGTTCCGACTCCGTCGTTACAGCTGGGACTGGATCAAGTACCGCAACCGGTTGTCCGCGACCTCGTTGAATTGTTGGTCTCTGCATGTCTCACTCTGATATAGCTTAGATTTGGCTAAAACGTGTTGTTCCTTAGCTTTATTCAACGCCTTCTGTTCTATGTGCCCGTCCTATCACTGGAGCCGACGAGTGATCCAGACGGGATCCTCAATGAGCGGCAGCCACTGGCATACGCGATGGCTTTTGTGGCTTCGACTTTTGCCTTGGGCTGCAGCTCAACCCGGGAATCTCTTTTCCCTTTGATTATGAGAATGCTGGAACGAGCAACTGACATTTCGAGTAATGTCGAAGAAGAAAATTGGACCCTCCTCCAGGCGCTCGCCGTGCTCTACGCATACCCGGAAGTAGCCATCAAATCCAGGGAAGCACGAAGGCAGCAACTGAGCATCTGGACTGTCAAGTCAGCAATTGAGACAAGTGCCATGCAGCAGTCGCTCCACGACTCTGTTGAGCAGCTGAAGATTCTTGTCCACGGTGGTCGCCAGCCTGAGATATCCGCGTCGCTGACCTACCGCCGCACCTTCTTCTGGGTTTGGCTATTCGTAAAGTCTCGCCATCACTCCATTATGACGCGAACGCCGCCCACCATACGAAACGACTCAACGATAGCCTCAGCAGTGGAGCTTTTGCTGGATCTAGACCCTTCACCATGCGTGTGGCGGATTCTAGCGGAAGCAACCCTCCACCAGGTATGGGACCAAGCTGCTCATCGTGACAAGGGCCTTGGTGAATGGTGGTGTATGCCTTCCAGCACCAAGGATATCGGGTCTTTACAAGCACTGCTCGAGAACGCAGAGGCCATGTTACAGGAATGGAGCTCCATCTGGCTGCGGACAAACCAGGCCTTCGCGCCCGAGGAGCCTTGGATCGCCAACTCCATTATGACCTTCATGGGTCTGATAACTCGGTTCAATATGATATCCTTTGCTGCTCCAATAATCTCGCACCAACTTCGTGAAAAGACCGGCTCAGCCTCTTTCTCATCAACAACCCCTTCGACCGAGCTGTCCACGTTCCTTAACTGTGTCCTGAGGTCCGCAGCCGCGGCGAGTGAGTGCTGTGACTCAATCCTCGATATCAAGCCCACGGAAAGAGAATTCTTGCGGTACACCCCTGACTACGGATTTACGATGATAGCTCTATGCTGTTTGCACCTGGTGTACACCTACAATATGTCTCCTGACAACTCTACACTCCGAGAGTATCTGGCAAAAGCAGAACGGGTGGGTCATCTTATGATGGAACTTGGGAGTCCAAGAAATGTCCTACCACGATTGTATGGAGAGAGCGTGTTATCTCATCTGAGGAATGCGACCTCAATATCGAATGCCTCCGCCCAAAGCGGTGATCTGGTCACGAACAACCCGCAGCCCGAGACAATCCGAAAGAATCCAGATCCCGAGCCGTTTGGTGTCACTGAGTATACCCAGGAGCCTTTCTTCTTCCCTGACCCGATAGCGAACGACGCTTGGCCGGCGGAAGCATTGGACGATGGACAACTGCCCGATTTATTCAACATGTACTCTGGCCTGATACTTAATTCAAGCACGGCCCAACAATGAAGTTCATTCTAGTTCAATGACCTGACTCTGCCAGCCCGCCTCTCCTAGCCAGTAGACCCTTACCGATTTGTGTGCGTCACTCTTGAAGCCCTCCATATGTAATCTATGCACCTCCCCAGGCACGAGATCCACGCCATTATCGTCCCACGCCACGGCAGAGCCTGTTTCAAAATCAAGGTACACCCCTTTTGTTGGAACCGGGCTGGAAAGCTCAAGCAACGAGCCCGAAGCTTGCTGGACGAGCCTGACCGTAACCCTGTTGTCCTGAGTACCGAACGGAACCTCCTTTAGTGGTTCGTGAAAGTTCACCGAGCGTGCAACCACCCGGTCATCGAGTCCTTGGTGACCTCCGGATTCGTCCGCTGAAAAGAGGTGAACTGCAAAGACGAGCTCGCTCCAAGTCGATTCTCCTCCTCCAGGGGCGGCGTTCAATTGAACCTTTCCCAGCTCAGTGCTTCTATTCGAGGTGAGATCGTTTTTCGCTGAGACGAAGTGACTCCAAACGCGTTGCGCCGTCCGCGCGTTCCACGCTTGCACCCGGTAGGTGACTTGAATCGAATGTAGAGTCATATTGCATGCCCAGACCTCCAGCTCGAGTACGCCTTCTTTCACTGTCCGTGCTAAGCCAGCTGTTATAGGCTGATTTTCGCGCTTCACGGCCCAGTATGCCATCTTAGGGCGCAGGTCACAGTCGGCAATGGCCCATGACGACACCGGATAGCAGTCGTTCAGCTGCCATACCAAAGCACCACCGCAGTACTCGTTCCCTGGACCCTGCCACTGGCGTCTCCAAGCCCGATATGCCGTCGATACACCTTCAGATTGGATCAACTGCGAGCAATAAATGTACCCGCGGAGGCTTGTTTCGTCGAAGGGGATATTATCCTTTCCGTACTTGGCGATATTCCCGGGTCCTTTCTGGCCCTTGTTATGCGACACCATGAACTCATCCTCTGTGTAGTCTCGATTGTCATCCAGGGAGAACTTTCCAGCGGGGAAATACTGCTTGACAGTCTTCCAGTGTGGTATCGACTGCAGGCCGAACTCTGTCACCATCCGCCCACTGAGCTGCGGGTATTCCTGGTACGGTTTTTGGTCGAGATGCCAAACGTGCCACTGGTGGATATCGCCGTCCGTCGCTGCGTTGCAGAAGTTCCCTCCGAATGGAGAGCCCGGCCAGTATGGGATATCGGGAATCACCTCCCTGCACAACCCCGGCAGACGCAGCTCGTAGAATAGTCGCGCAGGGAATTCCGACTCCTTGATCTTCGATGGGTCTGTCTCCTCTGGGTTGTATTTCACGGCGCCTCGGAATAGTTGCGCCAGGTACGCAATGGCGTAATCCTCGTTATTGCCGCACCAGAGCGCAATGGACGGGTGGTGTCGCAGGCGGATGAGATTCTGACGAGCTTCGGCCGTTACGCTCTCCTCGAAGGAGGAATAGGCAGGATATATGCCACACGCGAACATGAAATCGTGCCAGACCAAAAGGCCCAGCTCGTCGCAGGCGTCGAAGAAGGAATCATGTTCGTAGATACCTCCCCCCCAGACGCGGATCATCACCTGGTTCGTATCTTTGGCGAGCTGCATCCAGCTGCGATATTTCTCTGGTGTTCCGCGAGTGACGAACGAATCGATCGGTATCCAGCACGATCCCGCAGCGAAGATTGGCATGCCGTTGACTCGGAAGAAGAAGCTTGATCCTTCCCGGTCGCGGAGAGGTCGTCGGACGAGCTCGATTCTGCGAATGCCGAAGCGTTTCTCCGTTGTATCTAGTGCCTTCTCAGGGCTGTCGTCTTTGCTCGTCAAGAGCACGGCTTTTGCAGTATACAGGTTCTGTTGTCCGAGGGTCCATGGCCACCACAATTTGGGATTGCGGAGCTTCACGACGGCCTTGTTGTCTGCGCTGGACAGGTCTATGAGGCGTGATTCGAGCACAGCCCCATCCTTTTCGATCTGGATGTTTGCGAAGCCTGCGATGCCTTCCGTGGCGAGGGCGATGTCTAGCGTTGCTTCTCTGTGGTCCGGGCTCAGATGCGTCCGGACTGAAAGGTCTACGACTCGAGCTTGATAGATTTCAAGATAGATCGGTTTCCACGGTCCGGAATCCTTGAGAACAGGACACCAGTCCCAGCCCTGTTTTGTCAGCTCCGTCGTGTTCAAAGAGGGATTGATATTCGCAGAACATACGAAGTGATACTGCGCCTTCCTGGCTGCCAACCGCTTGCTGCCGAAATGGAAGCTGAACCAGCTATGCTCTGCATGGGCCTTCATTTCCTCCTCTGCCTTCTGTTCTGCATTGTGGAATGTGATTTGCAGGGTGTGCGCTTGGTCGTCGGATTTTGAAGCGGCCTTGGCCCTAACCCGCTCCGATATATCAATCCTATGGCTGAGAAACATGTTGCTGGTCTCCAAAATAACCTCATCGTCGAGCGTCACAGTTGTGTAAGTGTCCAGACCGTCGAAGACGAGAACGATTTTCTGGTCCGAGTTCTGAAGCACCGACACTGGGATAGTGAATCGCGTCCTGTAGATCCATGTCTTCGTCCCAACCCACTGCACCTCGGTCTCGTTCTGAGCTAGGAATGGATCTGGGATTTTGCCGTCCGCGAGGAGATCCAGGTGGATACTTGTGGGAAGTGGCTGGGCATTGGACCAGGTGCCTGCGTCGCCTTCCGGGGCGTCGCTCGCTCTGTATTCCCATCCTTCCCTCAGAGGGATCGTTTCCTTGGCCGTAGGCGACGCGATAGGGACGACGACTTTGCTGCCCATTGCGAGATTAATTGACTGCGAATGTAATGAACCGCGAAGGGGGAAGTTAAGACCTCTCTCCGCACATCGAGAGTTGTTTCCCCCCCCCGCCTTTTGTACTGCGGCAAGATCAGCCCACCGGCCCGGGATCAGCGTGGTCCATGGAGCAATCAGAGAGACGGCTGATTGCCCCCTCAATCAACAGAGCTCCTCATGCTGATCCGAGCGTCCAGCCGGCCATGATAGGCCAGGGGTCAGTGGCCGGCGACCGGCACCCGGACGCCGGGCACACCCCTCTCCCCCGCACAGCAATCGGCAGTGGCGACAATGCGCCACGATCGAGACATGCGACACGGTCTGTTTCAATGCGATGAGACCCTCGCGGTGTCAAGAACAAGTGCCGAGACTTGGAGTGTTGGGGATCCCATTCATCCTTAAATTAGGCGAGAGCTCAAGCGGGCTGATTTAAAGCAGCCCAGAAACCCATACCCCCTCTGCGAATACCCGTCCGTATGCACGCCCCTACCGAGCAACCTTGTCCTCGAGGGAGCCACAAATTTCTCCGACTTGACCCCCTACCTCTGCGGAGTACTATTTAATGCGAGCACACTAAAACTTGCCATGTCCACCACTAAACCCGACTCTGATCACGTGGAGAGGGCCCCGGACGCCGATGGGCACACCAGCACGCCACATGAGAAGCTCTCCCTGATCAACAGCAGAGACGCAGACGATGCGTTGCGGGTCGCACTCGCAGGTCAGGGGGAAACATGGACAGAGGAGGAGGAGGCTCGCGTGCTGAGAAAGATCGATTGGATCATTGTGCCAATAGTACGTTAATGCCCTGTCCACTTGTCTGCCATTATTCGCGTTGACTGAGACATGAACGTCAGCTTTTCATCGGATCGCTTATCGGCTATGCCGATGGCCAGGCCTTTGGATTTGCCGCGCTCTTCGGCCTCGTGGAGGATATGCAGCTGTTTGTGGTGAAAATTGTGGGAGGAGAGGTCGTGCTGGATACGAACAAGTATCAGCTTGCCGCGGGGATTACCTCGTTGGGGGGTGCAATAGTGCGTGCCATCGACCGGTTGACTCTATGAACCTACGGACAATATATACTGATCAGATCCTGCATCGAGTTAGGGCCAATACCTTCTTCTCTTCCCAGCGCAATTTCTCCCTGCGGGTTTGGTCTACGGCACCATTGTCATCTACATCGGGGTGTTGGCGCTCTTGACCATCGTCTGTGAGAATTTTAGCCAGATTATGGCGCTGAGGTATGCCTATTTAGCTGAAATAGGAGCATCCGGAAGATAGTCTGATACTTGACAGGTTCTTTTATGGCTTCAGCCAGGTTGTCCAGCCATTGTCAATCATTATCACGGTAATGTGGTATATATCGACCCGTTTCTGGTCTTGTTTCTTTCCTGCTGTTCTAATGCTGTCAGGTGGAAAACACGCGAGCAACCACTCCGCATAGGCTTCGTCATAGCTGGCAACGCCCTCGGCTCTCTCGTGGGAACCGGGATCAATTTTGGCGCGTTAAAGCTAGAAGGAGCTTACGCTGGCCATGAATGGAAGTGGATTTACGTTGTGCTGGGCTCATGTGCCCTCTTCATCGGTATCCTAGCCCTCCTGGTACTACCAGCGACCCCGATGAAAGCGTGGTTCCTTTCGCCCCGGGAGAGACAAATCGCCGTCTGTCGTCTTATGAGTAACCAGACGGGGATCCATACGCGGAGGTTTAAGTGGCGCCAGGGGTTGTCTGCGTTCGCCGATCCGCAAGTTTACCTCCTGTGTATCTTTTCCTTTGCTTTTGCGTTTTCGAATGTGGCTATTTCGAGGTACGCACTTCCTTTCGGGATACGGAACTTGTACCAGGGGGTTGTGTGTGTCCCGGCTAACTGATCTAGTTTCGGCGGATACCTCTTGACATCCTTTGGCTATTCGCAGTCTCGGGCGTTGGTACTCTCCATGCCTGCGTCGGCTGTAGCAGTCGTCTGTATTCTTCTCGCAGGGTATGCTCTCCTATAGACAAAACATTAAATGCTCTCTTCGGGCTGATGGCAGAATTTCCAGGGCTTTGGGGCGTCGCTTCCCAGGCTATCGAATCGTTATCGCCATCGCATTTATCCTCCCCTCTTTGATGGGGAATTTGATTCTCTGGAAGATGCCACGGGATAATCGATCTGGCCTGCTGGGTGGGCTCTATATTGTACGTGCATTTCGCCCATCCGGACCCCGTGAGGGTTGTTAGCGGTACTAACAAACATAATGCTGGCAGAGTACGACATTCTACGGCTCTCTCGTCCAGCACTATTCCCTGCTGGCAGGTAATATAGCAGGCCATTCTAAGAAGACCGTTGTGATGGGCACGATAACTGCGATGTCTGCCCTCGGCGGCTTCAGCGGGCCGTGGGCGTACAAGGGCGACCAGAGCGAGCAGGGCTATCCGGATGGCCAGATTGCCACGCTCAGTCTCATGGCCGCGTCGATTGTGGCGTATATTCTGCTCTGGTATGTTTCTCCGTCCCGTTGAATTTGGAGGCTGGAAAAGGGGTTCTATCATATGAACTCCGTTCCGACCCCCGTGATGATGGCATGCTGATCGGGATCCAGGCTGTACTATACCTACCGCAATCAACAGCGCGAAGCATTGTTAGGCGAGCAGCCAGAGTCCATTGTTGATCCGATGATAGCATTTATGGATGTGACGGACCGGGATAATGTGTCATTTCGATATGTCCGTTAGTTAGCTAGCAATATGAACGATGAACGATGGCCTGGTGCCAGCACTCCATGCCGTATTCCATCAGTGACCCTGCAGGTGTTCGGACGATTCTCACCCTCGACACGACAGATGTGGCGGTCGCGAGATTGCAACCTGAAACCCGCTGGAATTGTCGTGCATATCCGGGAAAGACGTGCCGATTGGATTCCGTCGCAGCGGGCGTTTCAGTGTCGTCAATGCCGGGTTTCTTTCTGCTTGCCTCGGTGTTCGTTCGGACGAGGCGGGAAACTCGCGTCCCAAGCCATGTTCCCAGGGTTCGGGTCGCATCAGAATGCCGTCCGTCACAGAGCTGGGCAAATACCATCGCTCACGGACAAGTGGTGTTATGCGTTTCATATCGAGGGCTCCATGTTCATAAGCGATACCTCCCGTCCCGCCGAGTCCAGCCACGGGGGACAAGAACACTCCAATCCCGCCGCATCGCATCGAACGTCATCCAGAGAGGTGGATTCAGCTCGGAGATGACAGGGTGCAACCTCAAAGCTCCCAAGGTTCCTTAAGGTTCCTCTGTATCCAAGAATATCGCCCAATAATCACTTCGATGCTCAGCCCCCCACAAGTAGCTGCCTCAGGCCTCCAGGCTGTGGAGAGGAAGAGCCGCGGCTCTCGTTCGCCAGCTTCGAGCTGCTCATTTGTTGCCGACCACGCGATGGGACGCCCAACAGTCGGCGTTGCTGGAGCTGGGAAATCCCAGGAGCATGGAGTAAGGCTGTGCTTTCCACGTGGTTCGACAAACTCCGATCATCCCGCGATCAGCACTCTCACACTGGTCTGTCTGGCCTTGACTGTCGAAGTTGCACGACGTGGAGGGTGAGAAATTCTCAGACCACTCTGTGGTCACGGCTGCAGTCCAGTTTGTTGATCTCAGCCCGGTCTCCGTGCCAGCTCATCTCATCGGCGCTCTGTTCGTATCCTGCGGTGAGCACCCCGCCCTCGAGCTGCCAGCTCACCGTGGTTCAGCCTCTGGGGTTCACGGTTGTGCTGACGGCCGTTCTTCGGGCTCTGCCAACCCCGCTAACACTAGCGGGGTTGGAGGTGTCGTGTCTTAGCTATATAAAGAATTGTCTTGTCGAATCTCGTAAGGCGACGGGAAGGGCTGGACAGCCGAAATCCGGATGTTGCTTTCGACGACGGGAAATAGACGTCCTGCCTGACCAGACCAGTTCTTGCAGCTGCTCTGACAGCTGTTTGAAGTTCCGTGCTCTTGCTGTCCCCACGATCGGGCTCTGATGTCAGACTTGGCTTGGGTATGCCCAGCCGAGAAGGGCTGAGAGGCTGAGACATGGCAGAGACATACGAGCTCGGCGGCCAATGGCACAGTTCCCCGGACAGAGGGTTTCCAGGCTCATGGAGAACATCGAATAAGGCAGAGGCACTGAATGCATGCAGATGGCGGTCAGACGATGACAAGCGTGGGCAGAGCATCCCCAGACCAAATCGAGCTTCAGGCTGATAATTATAGCTGCGTCTGCTCACTGCCTCGCAAACTTAATCGAGCTCCAGCAGCTCCGTTAGTTGACATGTTTCTGATCCTTCACGATGCAGATGAGCCATGCAGCCTTCGCTAGAGACATCTGGTGACGGAGTAAGCTCGAACAGGAGGCCCAACCCAGGTATAAAAGGCCCTCGATCTCTGCCCCGAATCCAGTTCTCCTCCCATCATCTCACAATCAATCAATCTCAAGACTAAAAGTTCCTCTACCACCAATCACATTCAACCAGTCCTTCACTCTACACAACCAACACAATGAAGTTCATCGCCTCCACCGCCATCCTCGCCCTCGTGGCCTCTGCCTCCGCGGCCTCCATCCCCCGCTCCGCCGGCACCCGCACCGTCGTCCTGACCAACGAGTACAGCGGCCACGGCCAAGCCGCCGACATCGCCACCGACGGCGTCGATGTCTCCGTCAAGGCCAACTACCCCGACCTCTATGAGCCCACCTTCCGTGTTGACTCCGTCATGATCACCTCCGGCGTCGTCCCTGGCGCCCTGTGCAAGGTCCACGGCAAGACCCCCGACGGCCACCCCATTGACCTCGTCCAGGTCGACGGCCAGCACAACTACGCCAAGTTCCCCAAGGACAAGCCATTCATCCCTGCTACGCTGAAGCTCAACTGCGTTTAAGCGTTTCTCAACTGGTGGCGGGACAGTATAATTGGGTTACCGATTCATCATTGTCGGTAGCGGCTAGCCTTTGGTTCTCCTTGCTGTCCCGCTCGCCCTTCTCTCTTTCCGGTGTGCCGTCTCATTACTATATATTCTTGCATATATAATGTCTCTCCTTAATGTGTTTTGCAATTGGGGAAGCTGTCAGGTGGACTGTTGGTACGACGAACTCTTCTGCATAGACTAGGTGTCAATCAATCATAATCAGCGGCTCTATTTACGTTATTGATTCTCTCCTTCGTAGCCTTAAACACAGGTGAAATCGAACCGAAGCCTGTTTAGAGTAGAGTATTATCCCCCTGTAGGGATGTGCCTAGGCAGCACGGGTGCATCCTCCACTCATCGTTTGTCCAGTTCATTTCTGATAAATGGGAATTTGTTCTTCTGGGAGATTTACGGTTCGTTAAACTAGATAACATATGATAGACAACCGAGGATATGGGTGGGGGGATTAGATATTTCCCAGCGTATCTATAATCAGTACACCTGCAGATGTATTTATGTTTGGGGACATCGATTACCCTTTCATGCCTATATTTAGTCAGTATACAGAGAAGTAGCAAAACAAGTTAGGGGGGTTTTGATAGACACCTGCACAACAGGAAGAAAGTGCTCTGGGGAGTGAGCAAATGCTAGGAAGTGAAGTGAATTGGAGAAACGGACACGGAGAGCCAGACATGTAGAAATCGAGGACTGGAGCTGAACATTCTCAGTCTGTGTACAGAACCCCATCCCCTCGACAAGACAAACACTGCAGAATCGCGACCGGCGACTCAGCATTCCATACTATCGGGACTGTTGACAGAGCTCGGACAGCGCAAGTGCAAAGGCAGCACCACCATCGGACTCCTCTACATCCTCCTCAGCGCATTCAAAACCGCAAACTCCATCTTCAGCTTCATGCTATACACAAGCGCGCCGTACCCCGTCTCCACAAGGGAAAGATTCAGACACATCACCACGATAAATCCGATGTCCATCGCTATCCCGCCGACTTGAACAAGGATCAGCTCGACCAGGATGTTTCGGCCCCGACAGCCCTTGCTTAGCAGGATAGGCTGGAACTGTCGCAGTGCCTGGACGACGTAGATTGCGCAGAGAATGAATTCGCGGATACATGCGCCCCCGAAGGAGACTCGCTCGACTATGTACCCCGGCTTTAGGCAGCGTTTATTCCCTGCTGTGGCGCAGAACTGCACCGTCATCTGCGAGGGGACAAGCATAGCTGATGTGACAACGATCATAGTCAGGACTGCTCGCAGAATACGCGGCTCATCAGGGATGACAAGGTGCAGCCGTGCGTAGAGAACCAGGACATGCGCTGTCAGGAGGGTCGGGTATGAGAACGCCCAGATGATACTAGTTGGGACGACAGTGTGGGGAGCGAAGAGCATCATAAACGATGCAGCCAGGTAGCCAATCATACTAAGGGGCGCGGTGAGGATGCTGTAGAAATAAAGACCCCGGCGGCGGTCGAAGGTGTTGAAGATCCATAGTAGCAGTTCGAGGGTGTTGTGTGCAGCCACGGCAAGGAGGGCGGGCTCGAGGAAGCTGTAGGGGTCTATTGTGTCCCATGTCTGTTCGTATCGACTCATGATGAGAGAGTTATGGGGAGCGGAGGGGCTGGAGCTGTTTCAGGGTTCGTACCTTGGTATCTATATTGTTAGTTGGGTTGACCGTTGGCGAGGTCCTGGCAAGGAGCGGTGACTCCAGACAAAGGAATGAGGTGGATATGCACGAGTCCAAGTTGTGATCCCAGTCTATGCGGCGTCTACCGTCATCGAGTGTTGGTTTTCTTGGTGATCATCCCAAATATTGAGATCGCTACTGGTGTCCAACGGTTGCACTGCATCGGGTATACGCAGATGTCACCCCCAGGATCCCCAACAGAATTCTTCCAAGAGGCTCCTGCGCCGAAGCCAGTTCGAGGAATGTCGGTTTGTTTGTTTCTATCCACACACAGACGTTGCCGTTGGCCGGAAGTTGTACGCGTTTGCGGGCTTCGCCAGCTAACAGTTGTCGAGTCAGACTCGGCACCAACTCGCGGCAACAGGGTAGCTGGGACGACTCTGCCCCCTCATCTCGCAGAGAAGACTCGACTTTCTTGATATTCCCGCCCAGCATCGCCTCCGTCGCTTTCTCCTCCGCATCGCTCCACGGGGTAATCCTGTACCCCTTGTACGCGAACCCCCCGTCACCGGCTTGCTTCGTGCTCAAGAGCGCGTAGGGACCATGGCAAATCGCCGCTGCGCCGTGGGCTTGTTCTCGCGGTGGAAGAAGTGGAGGAGACGGCCAAGTTCTTTGTCATTGCCGAGATCAGCGAGCGGCGCGTGTCCGCCGGGGATAAATTACCCCCGCGAATGTGGGCAGTTCGCTGTCGGTCATACAAGCCAGTGTCGTGTTCGCGGCCGCGAGAACCCACTTTCGCGTTTCATGCGCTCCAGGATGTCGTTTTCGCGCGGGCGTTCGCAGAAGTTCCCTGTGAAGGCGAGCGGGGTGGTTCTTGGCCCTTTGGCGAGGCGAATGTGGTCTTCGTGGCCTGTGTCGAGGAGTTCCTGTAGCGGTTTTGGCGAGTTCCATGAGGAAGAAGCCGGAGGGTTCCAAGGGAGACGGTTTTGCTGCTGCCCTTGCCCTTGCCTGTGGCTTTTTGAGGGGGGAGGAGTTGGTGTCGCTGAGGGTGATGAGGATTTTCTTCGAAGGTATTTTGTAGTCGTTCCATATAATGGCAATTGTGTTCAACATCGCCAAGTGTATGGTACGAGCCTTGCTATATATCTTGGATGCAATATGGTTGAGATCATCATGATGTTCAACGAGCCCTAACTTGATATCATGCAAAACTCGTCAAGATGAAACATGATCAACAGGCACGGCCAGGCTGGTGTCACTATGAGGAAACGAGAACCTCATTCTGGCATCCACATTCAGTCATTGCGTCGGCAATCTTCTCCAGAAGGTCGCCCAGTTTTATCTCCGGGGACTTTATGCCCCTGTCCGTGAAAGATGCTCAAGGACAGCTTCCTCGGGAGGTGCATTTCAATTTGTCAGGGTCTGAAATTCCACAGGCGCCTTTCTGGTCAGTGCACTGATCTACTTGCACACCTCGCGAAACGCTCCCCTGAGGAGCAACGATGTTCCAACAAGGAAATTGAGTTGAGCGAATACGAGGTCGCATGGCCGTGGAAAAGCCCCGTCAACGTCCTTGATTGGCAACTGGGCTCGTGTTATGCTTGGCATCTCCGTTCCTGATGCTAAATTTAAGCGATCGACACCAGCACCAAGATCTCCAGTTCCTTGGCTGTTTTTCCTGTTTGGGGAGCAAAACCGTGGTTCCTTTTGAAAGAGGGACTTACGATACGACAGTGGATGGTTTTGGTGGACCAGAATGGAGGAAATGATGGACTCAGCGGCAGGTATAAATACTGATCGCGGGATCCAAAGGTCCTCATTCTCGCTGATCAGTCTCTCCCAACGAGCCCTCCCAACAAAGATGGCTGCCAAACTCCTGACATACACGTCTGTCGCCCTCACCCTCGCCTCTTCGGTGTCGGGCATGTACTTCGTCGAGCGTGACGAATGGAACGCCCACCCACCGCGAGGCAGTTACACGACCATCACCAACCCCAAGGGGGTAAAGGTCCACTACGTCGGCCCCGAGTATTCCTCCCGCGACCACTCAGAATGCGGCGCATACATGCTCTCCATCCAGGAGATGCATCTGGCCAACGAAGTCGAGAACTACATGGATATCGCATACTCCCTCGGTGTCTGCGAGCACGGATACGTCTTCGATGGACGCGGGAAGGGCCATAAATCCGGCGCCAATGGCGACGCGACCCTGAATGCCAACCACTACGCCGTCCTGGCCTTCCTCGGGAAAGCCGGGCTGACGGAGCCAACGGACGACCAGATCATCGGCATCCAAGACTCCATTGCGTACCTGCGACGCGCCGGAGCAGGAGACGAGATCAAGGGCCACAGAGACGGCTACTCGACCGAGTGCCCCGGTGAAGCTCTCTACGCCCTTGTCGGGGACGGCTCCCTCGATCCCGGCGAGCTCTACGACGGCGGCGAACACACGGTCGAGGACGGCGAAACCCTCGATGACATCGCAACGGAATACAACGTCCCCAAGCGCTATATCATCACCGCCAACGACCTCCCGGAGTCCGGAAATATCACCGCCGGCGACGTTCTCGAGATCCCGGCCCGCGGCGTCCCGCTTGGCTCCACGCCTCCTGGCGGCGGTGACGGCGACGGCGACGGCGACGGCGACGGTGGCTCCGACTATGAGCCGTTCCCCGGCGCCAGCTTCTTCAAGTCCGAGCCGTCGTCGCCCATCATCGAAGCCATGGGCGAGCGACTCGTGGAAGAGGGATGCGGAAAGTACACCTCCGGACCGAGCGAGCAGTGGTCCGAGGCGGATCTGGAATCCTACCGGTGCTGGCAGGTC
Organism: Aspergillus lucknowensis; assembly: GCF_044049455.1. Taxonomy (NCBI): domain Eukaryota; kingdom Fungi; phylum Ascomycota; class Eurotiomycetes; order Eurotiales; family Aspergillaceae; genus Aspergillus; species Aspergillus lucknowensis. Next base: position 52,606 of record NW_027263610.1, on the reverse strand, counting down.
AAGCTGGGGTATAGCGGCGCGGACGCCGATGGGTGGCCCGGCCAGACCTCGTGGGACGAACTGAAGGTAAGACAGGTTCAGGGGGACGAAGAGGATGTGCAAGTTCTAGCAGCTGACGAGGGCGATTCAGGTTCCCGCGTCTTGAATGGGAGATTCGTTCGGTATATTGGGGTGGTGACGAGTGTTGTTCGGATGGTTCTAGATTGGTGATTGGGCTTGCGGCAGGTTTGGCTTGTGTATGTATATATGATGAGCTACGAATGGTGCGGCTGTATATATTACGCGTGAAAGGATATACAATTAGACGTGTTCTTGCTGTTCTGACCGAGAAACAATCCCTCACCTCCATTTCGAAATGAAACATCCCAACCAGCTCTTCTACTGCGACACTCCTGGTGCCAAGTACGAGGTGATATCAAACTCCCCATCCGCCCGAATCATCGCACAGACATGGGTATGCAACCCGCGACACTCACCCAAGTCCCTCCCCTGGGCTAACCCCTCCAGCACGCGGATATACGCATCGCAGTACCGGCCCCGACCCCGCTCTCTCATCCACCGCGTCAGTCCCTCTGCGACGGCCCGATCGTCCATCTGGCCGTTGCGGATGGGGACGTAGAATTTGATATCCGGCAGGGTGGCGCCGGGCGCGATGTCGAAGTAGTATTGGTATCCTGAGACGAAGAACGCGCGTTCGGCGGCCATGTCAGCGTTTCCTCCGTTCTCTAACTGTGAAGGTGGGGATTGGTCTGTTGGCCCCGGGGTAGGGACGGGGATGTCGGCGTCGTCGGGCAGATTCTCCGGGACAGGCATGATAGCCTTGACGAGGTCGTGGAGGGTTCGGAGATTATCTTCTAGTCCTGGGGATGCGATGCGTCCGCCGAGGGTGAGGACTTCACGGATAGAGGCGTAGCTTGTGCTGGGGGACGCGAAGTAGAATTTCAGCCGCGAAGAGGACGGGTCGATGTTGTCGACGGCGAGCATGAATGGCTTCAGATGGGCTCCCTCGGGACTTGTATCCAGGAAGTCGGTGACTGCGTTGAGGGCGCGGCTTGGTCCTAGACCCTGGATAGCAGACATGTATTCCTTCAACGGGGCGAACCCCTGCTGGCCGAGCTTCCTAGGGCTGAAGTATGTCTTTGTTGAAGTGGACTTGCGGCCGAATTCGAAGCAGAGGAGCATTGTTGAGCGGAGGGGCATACCCCCCTCGGACTGGGATTCCTTTATGTACTTTATCTTGTCGTGGTCGTACAAGCTGGAGAGGAAATGGCTCATCCAGGCCTGGTTGAGATCTGGAAGGATGGCGGACAGGCGCTGGAGCAGCTCGAGGGAGGGAGATTGGTTGAGGGGGTCGAACTGCGTGCCGCTGAGCTCGTTGATGGCTTCGATGGTGAGACGGACATCTGGTCCCTTGGTCTCTGTGTCCCATTTCCAGGAGTATTCGAGGGGGACTCCGGCAGCTGAGACGAGCGATGGCCACTTGAGGCTGCCGTCCGCCTCTGGCTTCGGGCCGAGATATGGGACCTGAGATCAGTCAAGAGTGGAACTTCGAGGAGAGCCTTCTATGAGAGACGTACGACCCAGTGGTAGTAGAAGAGAAGCGTCTCGAGCTGTTTCTCTGGGGGATATCCAGCTTCTTTGAGCATTAGGGCTAGCTGCGGCGCTGTGAGATTCCACCAGTACTCATGGCTCGGTCCACGAGAAGGCTCCAGCTTGGACACAACTTGCAATGCGCTGAAGCCTGGTCCATGTCCGTTCTGATAGCCATTCGTCTTGGGCTGCATTGTGTAGACACTGGCGGTTGGATGTTGGCAACAACCTCTCTAGAGGACTGTCCGCTCAGGTAGAGCAGATGGACCATCACCAGTACTTATCTCTCGGTGCACGGACTTAAACTTCGGGGTTAAAGGGCGCCACAGATGCGGGCAGTCACTACTTTGACGGGATTGTGTCACCTTGGCTGTGCGACGAAGTCGATCCTCGTTGTTGGAGGACAGGGTTGGCAGCGCATTGCAGCTCTTTCAGATCGACATCCCATCGGAGACCGAGATAATGTCGGGCAGGCCGGATCTGGAAAACAAGGCAATTGTGATCGATACGTCGAGCATCTCTGCTGCCCGTGCGCCGAGTATTTGGATGAGAGGACTGGTCGGGGCTCGTGGATGGAGCTGGGTGTCTCTCAGCCCATTGCTTCGGCACGACTGACTCTCCACAGTCTTTCGAGCCCGGTTCACAGCGCTTCCCCTCTGATAGTTCGATTCTGAATCTCTTGATTTGGTGCACAAGTCCGGAGATCGGCCGGAGTCCGGAGAATCAGCGTCGGCGTCGTTGGTGACGGACTAATTCATTCTCCGACTATATCGGGATCGGCCGGTATCATGTATAGAATTGCTGGCAGAAAGGTGTCAAAATAAGTTGGCAAGACAACTTTCTGCTGAACGTCCCTGTTCCTCGCCCTTCATTCCTTTATTCTCCCTTCAATCCCTTCATTCAATAGCTCGCTTCTCATATGGTCAACGTGCAGGTCTATCGCAGGGCTCCAGATGTCCTCGCAGGTATAAATATTGCATGACAGACCTTCTTGAGCAGCTCAGATTCTTCATCCCTTCCATCTCGAAGCTCGCACCTCCGTGGCTCATAAACCGGCTTCTCTGGATAATGTCCTGGTCAGCGACTCGGCGAAAAGCACACTGGGCGAAGTGCCGGACGACTCTGAAACATGCCTCGCTCTGTGACGAGGTCTGTGAACTCTTCCATGTCCTCGATGACTCCGTGCTGGCTGTGGTTCCGATCAGCGGGACCCTCCGGCACGGCCCACGGAACCGTGCCGATACAGGTTCGCACTGGCGGCGGCGGTTTCAGAACGGTAGAGAAACGGATCCGGGGCTGGCCAGGAGAGGATGAAACCGGATAAGGTATCGCGAAAGAGGTAACTCGGGGTGGATGCAGAGGCTGTTCCTGCCCAGGGCAGTTGGTGTTTGACTTTGCCAACCTTGATGGGGAACCAAGTCTTTGCCATCGTGGGGAGGCTCGTCCGGTTGTCAGGTGATGAGTCGTCCTGGAATGTCTGGGAAGGACAGCGATGATGTGAGTCTTGAATCGAGACAGGTGGCCCCGCGAACCCTACTCTGAAGGAGATGGTAGAAGGGGTGGGCGGCGGCCAGTGCGGTGCCCTCGTCAGAAGGCGATATTCTCAGCCATGACGAGAGACAATCACAGACGCTCCTGACTCTCTGGAAGACCTGGCACCAACTCGAGGAACTCTAATCCAGTCATCTGAGTGCGTCACATCTATGCAGGAAAGGATTTCCACCCAGTAGGAATGCATTGCAGCTGCAGAAACTCTGTGTACAGACCAGAAACTCAACTCAGACACGAGCCTTGGAAGTGTAGACGGGATACCGGTTGGACCCGCGTGGACCAGAGACACCGGAACAATAAACCTTGTTTTGGGACGATCCAACGTGTTTGTCCAAAGTTTAATCTCGGGGGTGGAAATGCCCGTGGCATCTCCGTCTTTCCCTGGGATGGGCTCTTCTCAACTGAGGCAGGTCGCCGATCCCCTCTGACAGAGCAGGCTAAAGCGAACAAGGCAGGAGTCTCGCTGTTAGTGCAGTCCCTAACTTGACGCCATCGCCGGATGCAGCCCCCAACTGGCTGGTGAGAGGGCCGTGCTGGGCCCGCTGTGGGGCGCGACGATGGGCTTTGTGGGGGAGAAAAAGTACGACTGGCGCCTGCCAGCGTTGTGATTGGGCTGACAGGCGGATGTGCAGATGTCAGTCTTGTCTTTTGAATTCTGACGGAGTGCCAGAGCGGGAGTATGCGAATGGTGGTGGGGGGTCAATCATGGGTGAATCGAGGAGCGTGCGCAGGAGCCAGGAGCAGGCGTTCGTGGGCTGGAATGACAAGCGACGAGCGAGAATAAGAACAGCCCAGCCTGTCCCGACAGTCTGGTCCTTGGATCCTGATCCAGCGCATACAACCACAACCCTGGGTCTGACATGGAGGTGCTCCGCCTGCTCCTCGACCACCCGCTGGTCGCGTCTGGTGCGCTGTTCGCGACCTATATCGTGTCGCTTGTCATCTATCGACTCTTCCTGTCGCCCATTGCGCACTTCCCTGGTCCGCGGCTGGCGGCGCTGACGGTCTTCTACGAGTTCTACTGGGAGGCTGTGCGCAACGGCCAGTTTACCTTTCACATTGGCGAGTTGCACAAGAAATACGGTATCTCCTCTCTTTCTCCTTTACTTTCATGCTATGCTCTCTTGACGTTCGGCGAGGGCTAACAACAGGTGGAGGACCCATCGTCCGCATCAGCCCGACCGAACTGCACGTCAACGACCCGGACTACTACGAAGTCATCTACGCGCGCGACAGCCCCCGTAACAAGTATGCCTACTACCAGCGCACCTTCAACGCCCCCTACGCCCTGATCACCGCGGAGGACCACTACCGCCACCGCCTGATCCGGGGCCAGATGAACCCCTTCTTCTCGACCGCGCGCATCCGCCAGCTCGAGCCCGCGCTCAAGGCCCTCGTCGACAAGCTGTGCCGCCGCCTCGAAGAACTCAAAGGCACGGGGCAGCCCGTCAACATCGAGTACCCGCTTACCTGCTACACGACGGACGTGATCACGGACTATACCATGGGCACGGGGTACCACTATCTCGACGAGCCGGACTTCATCCCGCAGTGGCAGCATACGCTGTGTGGGACGGCGAAGACGCTCGTCTTTGTGCGTCCTGTTGCGTTTCTGCTGCCGCTGCTTGTCTCGATGCCTGAGGGGATCACGGCGTGGCTGAACCCGGGCATGGAGCTGTTCTTCGGCTTCCAGCGCCGGTGTCGTGCGAAGATCGCAGAGATCGCGAAGAATCACCGTGAGAAGGGCCCGCAGGTTGCGAAGGACGGGCGCCAGACGCTCTTCGATAATGTGCTGAGCAGTGACCTGCCCGCGCAGGAGAAGAGCGAGGCGCGGCTGGCGCAGGAGATGCAGGTTCTCGTCTCTGCGGGGGCCGAGACGACGGCCAAGGCGATGACCTATATTCTTTTCTACCTGCACAATGAGCCGGAGCTGCTGAGGAAGTTGAAGGAGGAGCTGGCGCCGCTGGGTGACGATCCGTCCCTTGTGCAGCTGGAGCAGTTGCCCTACCTGGTACGTCTCCCTCAACAGGGCACTCGCTCTGGAGAAAGTCGCTAACAGGACCTCGAGATAGACCGGCGTCATGCTCGAAGGAATCAGGTAAGATACAAAGACTGCATCTAGACCAAGTCTCGGAGATTAACCCAGCAGACTGTCGTATGGTGTAACCGCCCGCCTCCCTCGCATCGCGCCGTACAACGCACTCAAGTACAAGGACTGGACCATTCCTCCTGGTGTTCGTCCGCCCCAATTCCCGTCTATTCGCGCATGCTAACCGGTCCAGACCCCTGTCAGCATGAGCTGCCTCCTCATGCACCACAACGAGTCGATCTTCCCGGACTCCTACCGCTTCAACCCGGAGCGCTGGACGGACCCGGCCGAGCGCAAGCGGCTGGAGAAGTACATGGTTGCGTTTTCGAAGGGGTCGCGCCAGTGTATTGGGATGCAGTACGTTTTTTCAAGTCTTTTTCTTAGCCCCTTTGAGTGTCGCAGAATGCGCAGCTAACATGTGCACTGCAGCCTCGCCCGCTCGGAAATCTACCTCGTCATCTCGAGCCTCCTGCGCCGGATGGAGTTTGAGCTCTTTGAGACGACGATCGAGGATGTTCGTGTTGTGCATGATATTTTCATTCCCTTTGTCAAGATGGATAGTAAGGGAGTGAGGCTGTTGGTGAAGGAGTAGGAAGTGGTAATTCATGGAATTGGGGAGGCTTTGTATCTACCGAGAGACTTACGATTTCGATACTAATAATGACCACATGGGAACCTGCCTAATTTATTGACCAGGGTTGGACAGTACGAGTAAGAGGATGTTCGTCCATGAAGGTGAGCCCTACAAGTTACCAACATTTTACCACGAGAGGCATCGGCTATTCCCAGTCGGGAAATCCTTGTCCAGCCCCGTCAGCTGTGAGGCTGAACTGTCCAAATGAGGGGCAGAGGCGCAGCGCGGGGCTTCGACGACGGACACCCTTCCCTCTTCCTTTCTCACCGAAGATTCTGTGGTAGGCTCTGGCTGCGATGGACAAGTCTCCAGACGACAAGCTCTCCTCCCTCTGGCACAGTGCCTGCAATGACTATGCGAGGGAAACCGGCGTCGCCCTCACCGAGGGAGCGATCCCCAATCTTAGCGGCCCGGAAGACCTCTCGCGCCAGCTGGAGTCTGAAAAGGACCACTTTGAGGATTTCCGGATGAAGCGGCGGCCTCTCCTGCACGCGATGCAGACGGTTCTCGCGCCATTCGAGAGCTGGGGCGATCTCATCGCTGGCGTGGCTGCAGCGGCGTTTCCGCCAGCGTCGTCCATCATGGGCGCGATGCTTCTCCTCGTCCGCGGAGCACGCAGGGTAAGCGATGCCTTTAACATGATTACCGATTTGTTTCAGAAGTTGGGGAATTTCGCTCTCCGGTTAGAGTCATACAAAGGGGTGCCTCTGAGCGAGGGAATGAAGACGATTATCGTCAAGGTGCTGGTGAATTTCCTGCGGGTCTGCGCGGCATCGCAGAAACTTCTAACTCAGGGCTCACTCAAGGCGAGACTTTCCAAGTGGGCCAAGAATGTCTTTGTCGAGGACACATCCATCAGCTCTCTGTTCGGCGAGCTGGAGGAGCTGACCAGCCAGGAGCATCTGATGGTGTCCGCTCACGGCCTCAAAATCACGCACCAGGCGCTGAGGAACACCGAGGAGCTGCTCGAGAGAGAGGAACGCAGAAGTGACCGTGAGAGGCTGCAGAGGGTCAAGGCCGCTTTACAACCCGTTTCTGCGTCTTCGCAGGTCTTCTCGTCCATCAACGAGAACCGCATCCCAGGCTCGGCACGCTGGGTTGACGAGAGGCTGCGGGCCTGGTGGGAGAGCTCGCAGCCCCTGCTCTGGATCCACGGCGGCCCTGGCGTCGGAAAATCTCACATCGCGTCGAAGATTATCACCGAGCTGGAGAGCGGAGAGCTGTCTGGCAACCCTGCGCCGGCTGTTGCCTCGTTCTTCTGCCGGAACAACGACGTCGACCTACGCTCGCTCAACAAGGCACTACGTACGCTCGCATGGCAAGTTGCGGCGCAGAGGCCGGGATTTGCAGCCCAGGCGGAGGAATACTGTCTGAAAGAGGATCCGGGGAACAGCTATGCGGTTTGGAGAAAGCTTCTGATGAAGCACTTCGACGCTGCATCAGCCTCTCCAACGTGTTTTGTGATTGACGGCCTTGACGAGGCTGACCCAGAAGAGCAAGAGATACTCTTCGGTCTGCTCGAGAAGACTTTCTCGGAGGATACGCACACCAGCGCCCCGCTGCGCATCGTCCTCCTGAGCAGAGACTCTGTGGGGGCCCTGTTTGAGGAACATGCGCTGGTCTGCACGGACATTGAGGTCGGCACTGACCAGAACATAGACGATCTTCACGGGTACATATCCCAGAAACTGGAAAAGACCAAGTTATTTCGAGGCTCTCCGGAGCTCCGGGAAGAGACTGTAAGCGCCATCAGCAAGGGGGCTGAAGGGCTCTGGGAATGGGCGAACCTCGTCATCAAATCCGTCCTGCGCTGCCGAACAAAGGACCAGATCAGGAAGGTGGTCAGGGCCATGCCCCGGGGAATCACGGCGATGCTGCACGAAGAGCTGCAGCGTCTGAGCAAGGAGTTGTCAGCTTCGGACGAAATGTCGGACGAAGAAGGCACGACCCGGATTGACCAGCTGAACGTCCTTCTCTCCCTCGTGGCTCTCGCGCAGAGGCCGCTGACCGTCGTCCAGCTCGAGCTTATGCTGCAGATTATCTTCGAGGAGGAGGTTCTCAATCTTGAAGACGACCTGCGCACGCTGTATTCATCGCTGTTCTTGGTCCGAACCGGGGAGGGCAGGGGCAGCTATGGGGAAGCCGATGTCGTGATACTTCGACATAGTTCGTTTTACGAATTCTTCAGGACATCAGAGGACTCTGGCCCCATCCATGTGAGCGTAGACCAAGCTGAAGCGAACTTCCTCTACGTTACGCTCTATGCTATTCGACACAGATCCGGCTCTGCGCTGAGCAACCCCGACATGTTGCTTGGACCTGCGACGGCGTATGCTGAGATGTTCTTGACATCGCATCTGACGCGTGCGAGGCCTGAACAAGCTGGCGGCCGAGCAGAGGCAATATCCAACGTGCTCGAGGAGCTCTTCGCCTTCGAACCGAACTCACAGGACTGGCTGATTCTCGAATTCCACTGGAGGTCCTCTACAGAGTATTCCTTTCACCCGGACTCTGAATTCTCAGAGCTCGGCAGCTTTTGGATGACCACGGGAAATCGAAGGACTGCAAACGAAAGGGCTGAGCTGGCCTTGAACTGGCTCCCGCCAGACACCAGACAGAGGTTCGTAGACAACGCCCGAGACTCGGACATGGCAAGCGACGCGTCTCCCTTCACGGTGCTTTTCTCCTTTCTGGTATCTTTCTGGTATCGACGCTGGCTGGAGCCTGGCGACATCCAAGACCGTGACGGATTTCCGGGCGCTATCCCGTCAGCCCTGCTGATATACCGCGAGATGGCATCTACGGCGCCCGCACCAGACGAAGACGGTTCTGTAGATATCATACCAAATGTAAGATGGAACAACCTGGCAGCGTCTGAGATCCTATCCCTGGCTGAGGCGCCAAAGCTGCAGAAAAGTGCGATGTGGCATGCGCGAGTTGCCCAGTCGTTACTCCTGAATCGGTGCTATGAAGAAGCCTCGAAGTCATTTCAGGCTGCCCTTGACAGTCACCAGGAGTCTCCTAGCCTCAGCGTGCAGTCCCTGTCGGTCATTCACAGAGACATGTCTCGTGCATACACTGAGACACGCAGGCACAAGGAAGCTTTGGCACACTTGGAGTTGTTCGAATCCCTGCACGACACTCTCAACAGCGACGACGGCATACCCGGCGCGAAGGGCCATGTCGAGAGATTACTGCATCGGGCGCAGATGAGACACCGTGCCAAATTGCCACAGGACGCACTCGCAGCGGCCAACGAAGCTTGGGAAGGTGTATTGAACCGTGGCCCAGACCCAGACTTCGGGCGACCAGACATGTTTCCCTTCTTTGCGATCTTCCTGGAGCTGCACCAGCCTCATCGTCTCCGGTCCGTCTTTGACTTCGGCTCTGCCCACTCCAAGGAGATGGCCGTGCGGGGGGTGGATTCCGAAGACTTTGCGGACTCCGTCCTTGATTCCCTTGACTTCGGGTCGCATGTAGTTTATCGGGTTTTGCACCATGCGTTGACTCCGGAAGACCATGAGTACCTTGATCTCATTGCTGGGCTATTGCCTAGAGTGGACACCCTAGATAGGCCGCTTCATTTCATCTTGCTCATGAAATATGCCTTGGCCACGGTGTTGTTCGAGAAAGGGCGAATCAGTCTGGGCATTCAGATATGGTCCCAAGTTGCCGCCATTCCCAACGAAGCCCTTTCCGATACCTATAACGGCCCGCTCACTCGAGAATGGTCGATTAGCCACCTAGTGAGAGCCTGTCTGGATAACGTCGACCCTCCCTTTGAGTATACTCCGATCACGCTTGACGAAAGCGCCGAGTGTAACGATGTCAGCCTGGCTATCTCCAGCTGGCTGCGGGACCATGGAAGCACCGCGACCGCGAGAGACGCTCTCCGGGGCCGTATCAGGAGTTGCGTCGCGTTGCTATCAGACGATGATCCTTCGAATGACTTGGATGCGTTTACGAGCCTCTTCAAGACCTTTCTGGCAGCCGGCGATAGTCCGGAAGACCTGGACGCGGCCTTGTATCTGATCAAGCAGGACGAGGCGCGGCTGCTGAATGCATACGAGCCCTACGTGGCCGAGCAGCCACAGGATGATGAGCCGGGTAAGGTCGCAGAATCGGTTTCTCAGATGCGCATCGAGTCTCAACACGAAGACGATGCCGATGCCGACGAAGACGAACTTGACGGCCTGAATAACTGGATGATAACCGACAAACTAAGTGAATGCGCGGGCTGCAGGGTGAAAATCCAGTCCATATTCCACTGGTACTTCTGTCGCTCTTGCCCCTTCTCGTCGCTCTGTTCACGATGCTATCGCCAGTACCGAGCCTCAGACGACCCATCGAGCTTTCCCGGGATTTGTAACCCACAACACGAATTCTACTATACCGGTGGACTGTTGAAGCCCTCTGAGCGTTTGCCGGAGGGCAAGGTGCCGCTCATGTCTCCTGATGGGGAGAGGCGCGTTGTCTGGGTGGAGGAGTGGAAGGACAGCCTTGCTGAGAAGTGGCAGACGGCGGACTTTGCGTTTGAAGGGGGTCTGTCGGCGTGGTGCATGCAAGTGTTGCCGGAGCCTCAGCGGAGTCAGTGGGCGAAGTGGTTTACCATCTAGCCGTTATGTAGTGGAGGCAAAATGAATATGTACAAGAATTGGATGCTTGGACTTGCCTTGTAAGGCCTTACGAGGAAAGCACCAGCCTCAAGAACAACCACTGCTCGCTTCCATTCACATTCGAATTCCCATCTAATCATAACTTCTCGGCCGCAGCATGCGAGTCTACGCCTCCTCCCCATAGATCATCTCCCGTATGGCTTGTCTCTCTCCACTCCCCTCAACCAACCCCCGAAAAGCACCCCCCTCGACCTCCATCAGCTTCCTCGGCGAATCCATCTCGGAGACGCGCCCCTCATCGAGAACAACAATTCGATCAAAGTCCGCAATCGTCGATAACCTATGCGCAATAACTAGCAACGTGCATCCCCGAATCTCCTCCCGCAGCACCCTCTGAATCCGTAAATCAGACTCCATATCGATACTCGCCGTGGCCTCATCCATGATCAAGATCTTCGGCCGGGAGACAAGCGCACGCGCGAGGCAGAGGAGTTGGCGTTGGCCCTGTGAAAGATTCTTGCCCGACTCCGCAATGGGGAAGGTGAGTGGTATTATACCAGGCGAGGTTGGCTCAGAAGTGTCAGTGCCTGAAATTTTCTGGCTCGGAGCTGTGAGGGAGACCTTCTCGAGAGCATCGATCAACTCGCTATCGTCGTACTGGTTGAATGGGTCGAGAACTTCACGCACAGGCCCGGCGAAGACGACGGGATCCTGGGAGATCATCCCAACACGGGAGCGAAGGTCGCGTAGTCGGACCTTGCCGGTGTCTATTCCATCAATATGAATCGTGCCCGACCGCAGGTCTAGACATCGAAGGAGTGTCATGGCGAGCGAGGACTTCCCCGCTCCAGTTCGGCCAACAATCCCAATCCGCTCCCCCGCTGCGATGCTAAAGTTGAGCCCTTGTAACACCGGGGGAAGTTCTGGCGCATAGGCGACCGTAAGATCTGTAACCTCAAGCTCACCCTTCGTCGGCCACGCAGCGGGGACATCCATCCCAGTCTGTGGCTCCTTCTCCAGCTTTGTGTACTCCACAATCCGTTCCGCGGCATTAAAGGAAATTTCCAGTTCGGCATACTGTGAAAGAAGCCACGAGATATTGTCGGACATGGCCAGTGCAAAGCTGAGAGCGAACCCAGCGAGCGGTGCGTCCAGAGCCCGGATACTAACAAAGATCATAGATACGGCAGCCACGAACTAAAACCGGGCATTAGCAACAGTTCCGGAAAGTAGGGAAAGAATTATCTGGGACATACAAAAGCCCCCACCAAGCTAAGCCAGAAAGACATCCAGCATGCGAAGAGTCGTCTGTGCCAAAACGCTTGACAATGCGTATCAATGAGATCGTACATTCGGGTGAGATACGCCTCTTCTCTCCCAAAGGCGCGAACTGTGGGCAGTCCGGTGAGAATAGACTCAACAAGTTCAAATATGGGTGATTTAGCGACACTGTTGAGCCTTTTTGCTTCTCGAGCCCCAGCCACGTAGAAGCGTGCAACCACCCATGACCCAAGTAGCGAGAGGACCCCAAGTCCAACAATCAATGGCGAAGTTAGCACCGCGGCCACGATGACGCCAACAATCATCACCAGGCTGTGTAAAAAGGACGCGAAATGCAGGGCGAGATCGGAATCAAAGATCCCAAAGTCCGAGGTGAACCGGTTCATGACCTGACCCACTGGTGTTGTATCGAGGAACCGAATCGGAGATCGCAAGAAGGACTCGGCAAACTGTTCAAATATCGCTTTCGACGCTTTGATGGAGCCGCTTAGAATGATCTGATTTCTAGTAACCTCAACGAACCACGACACGAGTGAGATGGCAAGATAAACAGAGCCATAGTAAACAAGACGCCTGTCGACTTGAAGCCCACCGGCAGGGAAATCGGCCATGTCCGACCTGTCGCCCGGTTGACTGAGGAGGGAGTCAACGGTGTTGTTCTCGTATGATCTCGCCCAGATGGAAACCCAATACGGAATAGCGAGGTTAAGAACCAATGCTGCAACGAAAAGTGCGACAATCGATATCCAATGAATGTGCCCGCCGGAGGCTTGGACGTAAGACTTGTAGACCGTAGCGTTCACAATGCCGGTTGCACGCTTCTCTTCTTCGTAGAATTTGCTTACCCTCGCGTTCGAGTCCCGACGCGCGAAGGATCCAATGCGATCCGGGGATTGCGCTCTGTCCAAGGTGTCCATATTTTCTTCCGATGCATGCTCGGGGTCATCGGCCGCTGCTGTATCTGGGGACCCAGCATGAACGACACTGCCATTTTCCAACTCTACCAAGTAAGAAGCGCTCTTCAGGCACAACTTGGCGTGATGAGTAGCTAGGATTCTGGTTCTCCCTTCACTCAGGTTGCCCGTCAAAGCATTATCACGCAAGTGCCGACCAACATGAGAATCAACCGCACTGAAGATATCGTCAAGAACAAGGATACTGGCGCGGCTGTAGAGCGCCCTTGCCAACGCCAGCCTCCATTTCTGGCCGCCGCTCAGGTTAATCCCCTTAGCGCCGATATCAGTCTTGTCGCCATCGGGGAATATCTTCAGGTCCGGCGTCAGCGCGCAGGCGTAGATCACTTCGTCGTACCTGGCGGGGTTCCATGGGAGACCAAAGAGAATGGCGTCGCGAACGGTAGCGTTCTCAATCCACGGATCCTGGGAAACATATGCGACCATACCATCAATAATCCAGTCATTTTGGCCGGCCAGGGGGTTCGACGGAGACCCTACGCGGGGCACAAGAAGTGCGCCGCCCACGACGTCCGCCTCGCCAACCAGTGCTTGAAGCAGGAGGGATTTTCCGGAGCCGCTGTGTCCTGTGATAATCGTAAGCCCTCCGGAAGGAATATCAAGATTCAGACCCTTCAGCTCAAATTGATGTGTGATCTCATCGGACGAAGAGGATGGCCATGTAATGGTGGCATCCTCGAAGGTTATTTTGTCACCAGATCTCCGACTATCGACGTGTTCTTCAAGCCCCAAAAACCGCGCAATACGCCCGAGGCTAACTTTCGCATCGAGCATATCCGTAATAACTTCGGGCAAGATGGCCAACGTGTCTTGAAGATTCTCAAAAAGCGATAAGGCCGTGAAGGCGGTCGAGGCGGAGATAGATCCATTGAGGTAGATATAAGCTGCAAGGGATAAAAAGCTCATACAGACCGGTCCAAGGTTCCAGATTGCTATGATGTAGATATTCAGCCGAAACACATCCTGTTGGCTTCGGATCTCCTTCCCACGCAGTTTGAGGACTTTGCTGTACCACTCGGTTTCGAGGGCGCTGAATTTAATCTGGCGGATGCCACGAACCATCTCAGTGAGAGAGGCGGACTTCTCATCTCGGCGGTCCATGAGAACCTTTTCCTTTTCGCTGTACTTCTTGGTGACGTAGTAGTAGACTGGTGTGAGAGGGAGCGGGATTGCACAACCCGCGAGCGTAGGTTTCCAGCCCAGCAAATATATCAGAAAACCGATTGTTATGCTGAACTCAAGCACGGAGTCGAGAAGGAGGTGACTGTACGCATCAAAGTCGGAGATCGTCTCGACGTCGACACCGAGCAAGTTTAGGATGGAGTGTTTGGACCGGGGGACTTCATCTTCACTGTCACTGTCGTCGGCCTCCCCATCCTTGTCGTCCTTTCCTTCACTCCCTTCGGGAGTGACAACAGTATCCTTGAGACTCATCGCCTTCCTCGTTATGACAGCCAACAGTTGCTCATTGACCGGGATGGAGAGATGCAGGTCAGCCACGAAATCCCTCAGAGAGATTAGCCAAGACACAGTCATCATGGAAAGGCCCAGTCCGAGAGCGGCAAGCCATAGCTGTAGCTGATTGCTGGCCCCGGCGTCGCGGTCCTCGAAGAGTTGGAGAACGGTAAGCAGTAGGAAGTGCGGAAGGAAGTGGAATGCGTTTGCAAACAGTTGAATGACCAATTGAGTAATGAATGCTCGCCAGTAGAGTTTGAACCACTTTCTCCATCGTACTGAAGTTCCATCCGTAGCATAGAATATGTCTGAAAGAGTTTTCGCGCGAACCTCCTGTGCCATCAGAGGTAGGTCCCCGGGATTCAGTCTCCCGTTCTTGGTTGCGAGGGCCATCGTCCCGAACGCCCAGGAGAAGGTGTACCGATTGAGAACTGACACAGAGCGCTCTGCATCAACTATCTTCCCGTCACGGTAGACATTCGGTCCTCGCGGAAGGGTGAGATTGACCACAAAAAGAATCCCAGCAGCGACGAGTTGGGGGACTGCCAATGCACACTGCGGATGTAGTGTGGCGGTGCGCGCGTCAAGGTACAATACTGAAGCCAACGGTAAAGCGATGAAAGTTCCGATCGCGAGAGTTGCGAAGGCGCTGTAGCATCCCAGGAGGTACCGATCTTCGGTTCTCCGACGGCTAGCAACAACGCTCTCTTGAAATAGGATAAGAGCCTGAAATGTTAGCCAGGCAGTCGAAACCCACGAGAAAGATCCGTAGTTACCCATGACACAACATGGACGATACCTGTTGCGGCTTGTGCATTGATACCCTTCATCCACGACCAAATAGAGGCGACGGTGGCTATGGCGGCGACCAGAACAAGGCACATGCGCTTCCAAGCCGAGCGCGGCGGTTTCGACGTGGTAACCAGCTCATCACTACTCTCGTCTTCGAGCAATTGGTACGCTTTCTCGCGTCGAAAGTCGGTCGCCAAGCGATAGGAGTGAGGAATGCTGAGCAGAAGGACGAGAGTGCCAACGGCAACCGAGGCGCCGAGTGGAGGATCGGGCGCGTGCAAAGCCATCGCAGTCGGCTCAACCGTGAGGCTTCAGGCGGAGGTCCAAGAGATGGAGGCATGGAGCATCACTCATAAAGGAGAGCCTCTGGAAGGACTTCCGAGATGACTCTCCCGATGATCTGGGGTTTTTTTTT